>NC_088238.1:43882423-43942423 GCF_036934945.1 Oncorhynchus masou masou
TGTATCCTGTCTATTTGTCTATCTGGCTCCTCATTCCACCCTAATATCACCCCACTATCCCTCGGGGATGCAAACTTGTGAGGGCCCAAAAAGGTGCCAAAAGTGTTTTGCGCGGAAAGTAAGAAAATGTGCTTATATTCAGAGTAGTGTTGAAAGTAGGGGGGGGGGGGGGGGGTCATGTTAGTTCTGAACCCCAGGACGCCGTTCCTGAGTTCTGCACACTAACACACGCTCTCCACACAAAGCACATTGTAATAATGTATTATTGTATATTTTATATTGAATATCTATAATGATGGAGTAATGTATCAAATAATAAATTGCTTTAGTTGTTATTTATTTTATAAACAATACAAAACATACACATACAAATGACAACATCATACAAACAACAACTACATCCCACCTGCCCAGACCCACTAGCACCCCCCCCCCCCCCCATCCCCAGCGCCCGCATCACTTTCCGTCTCTTGCTCTCCGTAACCCACACAATTTCAATTTTTCCATCGTATTAATGATGGCAGATTGATTGATTTCAACGTGAGTGATGAGAAGTGAATCGTCCGACCCATCGGGTATCTCACTACACCCCCATATGCTGTGTCTTGTAATATGCAGACAGATTAAATATGCAGACGGATTTAATACTTCTGATAGCCAACTTTCTAGATCCGCCCACAACCTCCGGACTTTATAACGTTCCCTAGAAAGCATGGGTTATTGTGGCATTTACACTTTAGACATGACTCTGCCGTTGTGCTGTAGAATTTGTGATTTTTGTCTCTTGTATAATAAGTTTCATACATTAGTTTATACTGGGTTAAGAGGTTGTTAGTTGAACATGCTCTCTGCAAGATTTTGTATATATCTTCCCTATCATATGGACAACATTTTCTGACTTAAGTAAGATTCCCCTCAAGGCTGCTCTCATGTCCAAAAGATTTCAAATCAAAATGTTACGAGACGTAACTTTTAAGTTGCATATAGTTGAAATGATCCGTCCAAAATGACTTCAGAATTCTGTTCAGGAAATAAATGTATTTCCTGTTACCAAGTCATTTACGGTTTCTATGCTTTTAGTTTTCCATGTGGACCAATTTACCGGTGAATTGTGAAAAGCTATCCGAGGATTGTTCCAAAGGGGTACGTTTTTAGGGAGTGATATTGATTCTTGTAGAAACTCTGCAATGTTGTTATAATGTTCTTAACTATGAGGTCGTTAATGTTCTTAACTATGAGGTCGTTAATGTTCTTAACTATGAGGTCGTTAATGTTCTTAACTCCATCCTTTGAAAACAGAAAGGATTCTGGGGATGTGCATCTTCAATATGTTCCCATTGTTCCTCTTTAGTAATTGTTTTAGTCCTATTTGGACTCCAGGAAGAGTAGCTGTTGCCTTACGGCGGCTAATTGGGATCCTAATAAATACTAAATACTGCTCCCAACTTAGAAAAAAAAAACAGAAAAATAAGTTGCTCTTTCCGTGCGATACAAATTTGAGCATAGCCTTTTGGTCAAGTTACCAGGTTGTTAGCTAGCTCGGTAACATGACAAAAAAAATTGTTTCTTATCAAACCAAAAAAGAGCGTCCCGCGAGTAGTTTAAAAACGGCCTAAAACATGGTTTATGAAATGATATAACATACGCGCCAATCCGCCGGTAGAAACAAGCGTAACAACAGAAGACTCATCAGTGTCTACACAACCCAGCTCGCCATCACCACTTAATCACATTTCTAAAAACTGACGGAGATGCGCAGAAAGAGCACATTTCTCCTCTATCTCTGTTATTCCTCCCTCCCTCTTTCTCTCTCTCACTCTCCTTCTCCCCCCTCCTCTTTCTCTCTCTCTCTCTCTGTCTCTCCTTCTACCCCCTCTGTCTCACCTTTACCCCCCTCTGTCTCACCTCCCCCCCATCTCCCTCTGCGGTGCATGTGTCTCCGTTAGCAGTGACCTGGCAGTGGCTCACTGGTGGGCGAGAGAAGCTGACGTGACACGTGGAGAGAGATGGGGGATGAGAGAGATAGAGAGGAAAAAGGGAGGGAGGAGAGAGAGAGAGGAAAAAGGGAGGGAGGAGAGAGATAGAGAGGAAAAAGGGAGGGAGGAGAGAGATAGAGAGGAAAAAGGGAGGGAGGAGAGAGGTAGAGAGGAAAAGGGAGGGAGGAGAGAGAGAGAGAGGAAAAAGGGAGGGAGGAGAGAGATAGAGAGGAAAAAGGGAGGGAGGAGAGAGATAGAGAGGAAAAGGGGAGGGAGGAGAGAGATAGGGAGGGAGGGAAAAAGGGAGGGAGGGAGGAGAGAGATAGAGAGGAAAAGGGGAGGGAGGAGGAAGAGGGTGGGAGGAGAGAGAGAGGAAAAGGGAGGGAGGAGAGAAAAGGGAGGGAGAGAGATAGAGAGGAAAAAGGGAGGGAGGGAGGAGAGAGGAGGAAGAGAGGAAAAGGGAGGGAGGAGAGAGATAGAGAGGAAAAAGGGAGGGAGGAGAGATAGAGAGGAAAAGGGAGGGAGGAGAGAGATAGAGAGGAAAAAGGGAGGGAGGAGAGAGATAGAGAGGAAAAGGGAGGGAGAGGGGGAGAGAGAGAGAGAGGAAGAAGGGAGGGAGGAGAGAGATAGAGAGGAAAAGGGAGGGAGGAGAGAGATAGAGAGGAAAAGGGAGGGGGAGAGAGATAGAGAGGAGGGAGGGAGGAGAGAGATAGAGAGGAAAAGGGAGGGAGGAGAGATAGAGGAAAAGGGAGGGGGAGGGAGGAGAGAGATAGAGAGGAAAAGGGAGGAGGGAGGAGAGAGATGAGAGGAAAAGGGAGGGAGAGAGAGAGATAGAGAGGAAAAGGGGAGGGAGGAGAGAGACTGTAGACATAGGGACACGTGCAGAGACAAATATAGGGAGGTAGACACACACAGGACACGGGAGGGAGACAAATAGAGGAAAAGGGAGGGAGGTAGAGATAGAGAGGAAAAGGGAGGGAATTAGAGACAAACAGACACACTGACAGAGACAAATATACTGTAGACATACACAGACAGGCAGAGACAAATATACTGTAGAACACAGACAGGGAGAGACAAAGGATAAAAGGGACACACAGAGACACGCAGAGACAAATATACTGTAGACACACACAGACACACGCAGAGACAAATATACTGGAGACATACACAGACACACGCAGAGACAAATATACTGTAGACATACACAGACACAGAGGACAAAAGGGAGGGAGACATACACAGACACAATAGAGACAAATATACTGTAGACATACACAGAGACACGCAGAGACAAAATGGGAGGGACACAGACACATACAGAGACAAAATAGGGAGGGACACAGAGACACGCAGAGACAAATATACTGTAGGGACACACAGACACACGAGAGAGACAAAGGGAGGAGAGATAGACAGGAAACAGGGAGGGAGGAGACAAATATACTGTAGACAGGGAGAGACACAGCAGAGACAAATATACTGGAGGGAGACATACACAGACACACGCAGAGACAAATATACTGTAGACATACACAGACACACTCAGAGACAAATATACTGTAGACACACACAGACACCGCAGAGACAAATATTTAGACAAACAGACACACTGACAGACACAAATATACTGTAGACATACACAGACACACGCAGAGACAAATATACTGTAGACACACACAGACACACGCAGAGACAAATATACTGTAGACATACACAGACACACGCAGAGACAAATATACTGTAGACACACACAGACACACACAGAGACAAATATACTGTAGACATACTGACGGGCGCAGAGACAAATATACTGTAGACATACACAGACACACGCAGAGACAAATATACTGTAGACACACACAGACACACACAGAGACAAATATACTGTAGACATACACAGACACACGCAGAGACAAATATACTGTAGACATACTGACATACACAGACACATGCAGAGCCAAATATACTGTAGACATACAGACACACGCAGAGACAAATATACTGTAGACATACACAGACACACGCAGAGACAAATATACTGTAGACATACACAGACACACGCAGAGACAAATATACTGTAGACACACACAGACACACACAGAGACAAATATACTGTAGACACACACTGACACACGCAGAGACAAATATACTGTAGACATACACAGACACACGCAGAGACAAATATACTGTAGACACACACAGACACTTGCAGAGACAAATATACTGTAGACACACACAGACACGTGCAGAGACAAATATACTGTAGACACACACAGACACACGCAGAGACAAATATACTGTAGACATACACAGACACACGCAGAGACAAATATACTGTAGACACACACAGACACACGCAGAGACAAATATACTGTAGACATACACAGACACACGCAGAGACAAATATACTGTAGACATACACAGACACACGCAGAGACAAATATACTGTAGACACACACAGACACACGCAGAGACAAATATACTGTAGACATACACAGACACACGCAGAGACAAATATACTGTAGATACACACAGACACACGCAGAGACAAATATACTGTAGACATACACAGACACGCGCAGAGACAAATATACTGTAGACACACACAGACACACGCAGAGACAAATATACTGTAGACATACACAGACACTGACAGAGACAAATATACTGTAGACATACACAGACACGCACAGAGACAAATATACTGTAGACATACACAGACACATGCAGAGACAAATATACTGTAGACATACACAGACACACGCAGAGACAAATATACTGTAGACACACACAGACACACACAGAGACAAATATACTGTAGACACACTGACACACGCAGACACAAATATACTGTAGACATACACAGACACACGCAGAGACAAATATACTGTAGACACACACAGACACTTGCAGAGACAAATATACTGTAGACACACACAGACACATGCAGACACAAATATACTGTACACACACACAGACACACGCAGAGACAAATATACTGTAGACATACACAGACACATGCAGAGACAAATATACTGTAGACACACACAGACACACGCAGAGACAAATATACTGTAGACATACACAGACACATGCAGAGACAAATATACTGTAGACATACACAGACACACGCAGAGACAAATATACTGTAGACACACACAGACACACGCAGAGACAAATATACTGTAGACATACACAGACACACGCAGAGACAAATATACTGTAGATACACACAGACACACGCAGAGACAAATATACTGTAGACATACACAGACACACGCAGAGACAAATATACTGTAGACACACACAGACACACGCAGAGACAAATATACTGTAGAAACACACAGACACTGACAGACACAAATATACTGTAGACATACACAGACACACGCAGAGACAAATATACTGTAGACAAACACAGACACATGCAGAGACAAATATACTGTAGACATACACAGACACACGCAGAGACAAATATACTGTAGACACACACAGACACACGCAGAGACAAATATACTGTAGACATACACAGACACACGCAGAGACAAATATACTGTAGACACACACAGACACACGCAGAGACAAATATACTGTAGACATACACAGACACACGCAGAGACAAATATACTGTAGACATACACAGACACACGCAGAGACAAATATACTGTAGACACACACAGACACACACAGAGACAAATATACTGTAGACATACACAGACACACGCAGAGACAAATATACTGTAGACATACACAGACACATGCAGAGACAAATATACTGTAGACATACACAGACACATGCAGAGACAAATATACTGTAGACATACACAGACACGCACAGAGACAAATATACTGTAGACATACACAGACACATGCAGAGACAAATATACTGTAGACAGACACTGCGTGTACAAAACATTAAGAACACCTGCTCTGTCCATGACATAGACTGGCCAGGTGAATCCAGGTGAAAGCTGTGATCCCTTGTTGATGTCACTTGATAAATCCACTTCAATCAGTGAGTGTTGATGAAGGGCAGGAGACAGGTTAAAGAAGAATGTTTAAGCCTTGAGACAATTGAGACATTGAGCCATTCTGAAGGTGAATAGGCAAGACAAAAGATTGAAGTGCTTTTGAACAGGGTATGGTAGTAGGTGCCAGGTGCACTGGTTTGTGTCAAGAACTGCAACGTGGCCTCCCAGGTGGCGCAGTGGTCTAAGGCACTGCATCGCAGTGCTACCTGTGCCACCAGAGACTCTGGGTCTGAGCCCAGACTCTGTCGCAGCCGGCTGTGACCGGGAGGACCATGGGGTGGCGCACAATTGGCCCAGTGTCGTCCGGGTTAGGGATGGCTTGGCCAGGAGGGATATCCTTGTCTCATCGCACACTAGCGACTCCTGTGTCGGGCCGGGTGCAGTGCACTCTGACCAGGTCGCTAGGTGTACGGTGTTTCCTCCGACACGTTGGTGCGGCTGGCTTCCGGGTTGGATGTGCGTTGTGTCAAGAAGCAGTGCGGCTAGGTGGGGTTGTGTTTCGGAGGACGCATGACTCTCGACCTTCGACTCTCCTGAGTCTGTAAGGGAGTTGCAGCGATGAGACAAGACTGTAACTACCAATTGGATACCATGAAAATCAGGAGAAAAAAGGGGTAAAAAAATAACTGCAATGCTCAACCTTTTCCCGTGTCTATGAAGAATGGTCCACCACCCAACTTGACACAACTGTGGGAAGCATTGGAGTCAACATCCCTGTGGACTGCTTTCGACACCTTGTAGAGTCCATGCCCCAACGAATTAAGGCTGTTGTAAGGGCAAAAGGGGGTGAAACTCAATATTAGGGTGGTGTTCCTAATGTTTTGTACACTCAGTGTACACACATTCACAGATAAACACACAGGCACAAATATACTGTAGACACACACATTCACAGATAAACACACAGCACAAATATACTGTAGACACACACATTCACAGATAAACACACAGACACAAATATACTGTAGACACACACATTCACAGATAAAACACAGACACAAATATACTGTAGACAATGACATCAGGGTTGGGGTTAATTGCAGAAATTCAATTCTAATTCAATAATTTTTCCATTTGAATTTAATTGAATTCAGTCCAAATTCCAAGTCAGTCTTTGAATTTAGAGATATTTCAATTCCTCTCAATTCCAATTTACATATTATCCCCAACAATCCCCACAAATTCAAATTCATTTCGCTCAGGCTTTCAGTCTGATCATGTCACTGTTCAGACAGCCTAGCTATACTGAAATATAGAAATACAAGTTGAAATGATTTAAAACAAATCCCGCAGTACATTTTTTTATACTAAAGTGCATTAAACTCATTAACTGGGAAATGTACAACTATTGAATTCCAATTCCAATTTTCCAATTCAATTCAAATTCAAACATTAAAAAACAGGGCCTCCCGAGTGACGCAGCGGTCTAAGGCACTACAGAACCGGGTTCGATCCCAGGCTGTGTTGCAGCTGGCCGCAACCGGGAGACCCATGAGGTGGCGCACAATTGTCCCAGCGTCACCCGGGTTAGGGGAGGGTTTGTCCTTGTCCCATGGCGCTCTAGCATGGAACAACCCTGGTAGACATACACAGAAACATGCTACACTAACGAATACAACCCTGGCTTAGATATAGTGAGCAGTACAAGAAACAGTGCTTGGAACACTAACGGAGGATACAACCTTAGACCGACACACAGTTGCACAGAAACACTGTAACTACCAATTGGATATCACAAAAAATGGGTAACAGTACAAAACACAAAAACATGCTACAATTAGTCTAGTTCCAATTCAAGACATTCCATACACAGAAACATGAATTTAATTCAATGTACAACCATGGTGACATAAAATACACAGATTAAATTTAAATTAATTGGAAGACGAATACAACCCTGGTAGACATACACACATACACAGAAACATGCTACACTAATGAATACAACCCTGGTAGACATACACACATACACAGAAACATGCTACACTAATGAATACAACCCTGGTAGACATACACAGAAACATGCTACACTAATGAATACAACCCTGGTAGACATACACAGAAACATGCTACACTAACGAATACAACCCTGGTAGACATACACAGAAACATGCTACACTAATGAATACAACCCTGGTAGACATACACAGAAACATTCTACACTAATGAATACAACCCTGGTAGACATACACAGAAATATGCTACACTAACGAATACAACCCTGGTAGACATACACACATACACAGACACATGCTACACTAATGAATACAACGCTGGTAGACATACACAGAAACATGCTACACTAACGAATACAACCCTGGTAGACATACACAGAAATATGCTACACTGACGAATACAACCCTGGTAGATATACACACATACACAGAAACATGCTACACTAACGAATACAACCCTGGTAGACATACACACATACACAGAAACATGCTACACTAACGAATACAACCCTGGTAGACATACACACATACACAGAAACATGCTACACTAACGAATACAACCCTGGTAGACATACACATACACAGAAACATGCTACACTAATGAATACAACCCTGGTAGACATACACACATACACAGAAACATGCTACACTAATGGATACAAAGTGTGACCTACACATCAAACATTCTCACACAACACACATACAAAGCAATCAAAAGTATCAGGGCCTACAAACATTGTCATACATACAACAAATGGAGGGTGAGAAAGGAAAACCCAGAGAATAGTGCCAAAGAAACATTTCAACCCTAATAATGAAAAAGCATTCCTTTCCCAGTGTTTTTGGCCTGTTTTTCTGCACACTGTTCGTGACTGTGAGTATCTAGTCTAGACTACTTACACAACAATGTTTTCAGTTTCAATTGTACTGGCTCTTCAACAAATGTCACAAGCTACCTCTGGTTATGTTAAAGCTGTCTGCAGCCGAGCTACAGTAATGTGCCACTGATTGACCTGTCATTGATAAGCCATTTAGAGTGACATTATATTCTAGATACACGGGTTATAAATGAGTCTTGAAGTCTTTGCTTATCATAACCCTCAAAGCTCTGTATCTCATCTTAGGTATAATTGATGAGAGCGTGTGTTTTTTGGTTTCAGAATATTCCAGACTGTTCTGGGAACGTTTGTTTTTAGGTTGCAGGGAGGTTTTGAGAACGTTTTACTTTGGTTCCTTTACAGTTTTACTGGGATGTTTTACTGTGAATGTTGTGAAAGTTTTATGGTTATTAATTGTACGTTTTCTTAACACTCTAATAGCGAAATGTCTAGGTTTTTGAATACCTTTCCCAGAATGTTTCAATAAGACATTTAATAACACTGCTGGCCTATTTTAGGTGAACTTTTTTGTAACTCGAAGCGCAGAAAGGACACGGGGGAATTTCACTTGCTGAGGCATTACTCATTCAAACGCATTGTTTTTACTGAGATTCACAACCAGCATGACATGGTTTTCTACACATACAAAGCTGCTCATTGGAATCTACTCAAACAGGCCCCATTTCAAAGTAAACGAGCACTCATTAAGATCAGGTTGGTGGGCAATTGGTGGGCATGGCCAACACACCTGAATGTAACCACGTGTGAACCTTTAGGGGGGGGGGGGGGTCAAGTTCCTTAAATGTGCTGAGAATGTTCTAAAAACCAAGCGACTATCCTGCACCATTCCCAGAAAGTTGTGGGAAGGTTGTATGCAAAACCCACTCTCAACCACTCTCTCACCAAGCTCTAAGAAAAACATTTTGTGCTAGCTGGGCTCTCTCTTCGCCTCGTTCTTTCGCTCTGTTGTCTCTGCCTTGAGGCCAGGAAATGTGACTGAATACCACACTGCAACACCAGACTAATACAATAACAATGTTAGAATAATTACTACATCTACACACACAGACACACTAGAACAGACCTAAGGCCTTGCATCCTGAAACAACACGTTCTCTTGTTTATTTCTGTTGTGGTGGTTGTTTTCGCATTGTTCGAGTTAGATTCATTCCAATATTAGGCTACTGTGTAATATGCATGCTGTTCATAACTACATCTGATGGAGAAAAACAACTCCACAACACATCCCCAATCAGCCAATTACCATCTTCACTGACTGGGAACACGTGGAAGTTATGGTTCAATTAGGCTGGGTGTCGAAACCCTCTAATCCATAAAATAGGTAAAGTCAATTAGGACAACTTTCCAATTAAGGACAAATCTGTGACTTGAGGGTAGGGATATAATGAGCTGCTGCTGGGTAAATGGAGCCACACTGAGACTGTGTCCTTGTTTATGTCCTGCTAAACGTGTGTCCGTCTGTGCGTGTTTTAATGTCCTGCTCTGTGAACATGCAGAGCCGTGAGTAGGTTCTAATTCTGAATTTAACCCACTAATTTAATCCTTTGAGACCCAGCGCGTGTGTACTGTGTGTGTTCTGGGAAAAGCCATGCATTTGAAGGGTTTTATACTGCATGTAGAATGAGTCATCTGGCTAATGCTCACCAAAGCCCCTGCCTGCTTGTTGAGGGAGGTGTTCAGCTGGTGGACCAAAAGCGCGCATCTCTCCTTTTTGTTTCAGACAAGCCACAACAAGCTTTCTGGATTTCTACAATGTTTATAAACAATAAACACTGTAATTGTGTGAACTTTAAAGTGAATATAGGCCTACCGTTTAGGCATTCAAATGGCCGACGCGCTTCTTGCTGACTTGTCATGCCAGACACTGGGATTGTAAAACGCTGCCAATTGCGAAAGAAGTTGAGAAATAAATCATACACCACTGTAAAGCTGGGATCCTGCTCTTTTCAATAATTGTCATCAAAACAGTTGTCTTGTATTCCTGTATTAAACTTTTTGTGTAAATAATGTTCATGTCTTGACAACCAAGTAGCTTCTTAGTGTAGACCTAAGTAAATATTTATTTTTTGAATAATGTCATTGCGCCTCCCTAGTGGCGCAGTGGTCTAAGGCGCTGCATCACAGTGCTAGCTGTGCCACCAGAGAGTGGTCTGCGACCGGGAGGTCCTGGGGCATCAGCCAGCTTGGCCTTGTCTCATTGCGAGCGACCCCTGTGTCGGGCTGGGCGCATGTTTGTTTCCTCCGACACATTGGTGCGGGTTGGATGTGCAGTGCGGCTAGGTTGGGTTGTGTTTCGGAGGACGCACAGCTCTCGACCTTTGCCTCCCCCAAGTCCTTACGGGAGTTGTAGAGGCAAGACTTGTAACTACTACCAATTGGATACCATGAAATTGGGGAGAAAAAAGGGGCTAACATGAATAAATAATGTCATCGCTGTGTCTGATATGAAAAAGGACTGAAAAGCAGGTCCTTTTGAATGCACAACTGATGTTCGGGTCTGGCGCGAGTATCCAGGATGTAGCCTGAAAGAATGTGGATTAAATGGAAATATAATTGTTTTTTTTGTCTTGGAGTTTGAAAATGTACTGACTTAAGTGGGCCATATGAAAATTTGATTAACTGTCCCGGTGAGCTCGGCAGATGTTGCCGGGCCAACGGGCAGCCCTGAATGTCAAGTCACCTTTTCCTTGAGGCCTTGTTACTGAGGTGACACGCCTCTCTCTGACCTCTGACCTTCAACTCTGTGACATTTGACCCCTCTTTCCCTCCCCTGCGGGGGGCAGACTGACTTACCTCAGCCTGTGGTGGCCCTTGTCTTTGTAAGGTGCGATATCCAGGGAAGTCTCTTCCCATGTCATGGCGATGCCCTCCAGCGACTGGAAGGAGAAGAAAAAAAATCGACGTTTGAATGCTAATGTTAACAGACGGAACAGAGATGGGTGTGTGTGTATGCGACTGTGTGTGTGTGTGTGTGTGTGTGTGTGTGTGTGTGTGTGTGTGTGTGTGTGTGTGTGTGTGTGTGTGTGTGTGTGTGTGTGTGTGTGTGTGTGTATGCGACTGTGTGTGTGTGTGTCTGTGTGTGTGTGTGTGTATGCGACTGTGTGTGTGCGTGTGCTTGTGTGTTGCGCCCCTTCTTATATGATGATTTCTGAATCAGCAGCAGCTTGAAGCAGCTCTTAAGACAGGAAACCATTGATCTTGGCAGGCACCTCCAGTGAGAGGCCTTACATGGCCATGGATCCTCTCTCTGACTCTCTCTCTCTCTCTCGCGCTCGCTCTCTCTTTCTTCTCTTCCTCTCCTCCTCCATGACTTATCAATGAACCACGTTGGGGTTTGAGGGGCTAGAGGGGTTAAGGGGGCTTGGAGGGAGGGGAAGGGGGCTATTTCAAACACCTCTGTTCCCTGGTGGCCGACGGTATTCACACACTATATCTGTGTTGATGTAACCTCTGTGACAGAGGAGCACTGTGTCTGGGAATTTATAGGGTTAAAGGCTGCTAAGGCGAGGGGAGGGAAAGAGAGAGAAAGGGGGGGGGGAGAGAGAGAGAGAGAGAGAGAGAGAGAGAGAGAGAGAGATAGATAAAGGGGGAGCGAAAGAGACCCTCAGAGATGCTTACATAGCACAAACAGATCTGGGACCAGGCTAAACCCTTATGGTTCTTAGTTAAGACTGGACTTGGGGGGGTATAATCAGTTTTGGGGTCAATGCCATTTCAATTCAGTCACAAATTGACTTAATAGAAATTGAATTGATCCCAACAACCCTGGTTATAAGAGCAGATGTACACTGCACCTGTGGGCCATTCATCATTCTAACACTACACTGACCTTACTGAATGCTTGGATATGCTGTGATCACAGATGAGGAGCCATTACACTCCCTAAAGACTTCCAGGATCAGGAGTGACTAATTACATTCAGACCTTTGACCCGTATAAGCAAAGCAAAAGGCTCCGATGACTGAACCCTCAGACCCCTAGAGGCATGTGTTGAGAGATGCAGTGCCTGGGAGTCCATGATTAACGTGCTATTGAAAAGACTACGCTTTGCTGTTAACCCTGTACAGTAGGTGCGTGAGAGAGGAGGTAGGTAGAGAGGAGGAGAGAGAGGAAGGGAAGGCGAGAGAGAAAGTGAGAGAAGGGGAGAGAGAGAGAGAGAGAGAGTGTGTAAAGGAGAAGAGTCTGAAACGGACCTGTTCTATGGAGAGCTCTTTGCTGGCGGCTCCGGATATCTCAGAGATCTTGTCAGCGTGCTGCTCGAGACCCAGGGCCACAATCCTCTCCAGGGTGAACTCTGGACTGGTGTGGTCAAACGACCGCTGAACCTCGTGGCAGATCTGCTTCCAGTGCCTAGCAACAACAGTCACAGACAGTCTCTATATACAGTGCCTTGCGAAAGTATTCGGCCCCCTTGAACTTTGCGACCTTTTGCCACATTTCAGGCTTCAAACATAAAGATATAAAACTGTATTTTTTTGTGAAGAATCAACAACAAGTGGGACACAATCATGAAGTGGAACGACATTTATTGGATATTTCAAACTTTTTTAGCAAATCAAAAACTGAAAAATTGGGCGTGCAAAATTATTCAGCCCCTTTACTTTCAGTGCAGCAAACTCTCTCCAGAAGTTCAGTGAGGATCTCTGAATGATCCAATGTTGACCTAAATGACTAATGATGATAAATACAATCCAAGTTTAAAGCTGGATTTGGATACAAAAAGATTTCCCAAGCTTTAAACATCCCAAGGAGCACTGTGCAAGCGATAATATTGAAATGGAAGGAGTATCAGACCACTGCAAATCTACCAAGACCTGGCCGTCCCTCTAAACTTTCAGCTCATACAAGGAGAAGACTGATCAGAGATGCAGCCAAGAGGCCCATGATCACTCTGGATGAACTGCAGAGATCTACAGCTGAGGTGGGAGACTCTGTCCATAGGACAACAATCAGTCGTATATTGCACAAATCTGGCCTTTATGGAAGAGTGGCAAGAAGAAAGCCCTTTCTTAAAGATATCCATAAAAAGTGTTGTTTAAAGTTTGCCACAAGCCACCTGGGAGACACACCAAACATGTGGAAGAAGGTGCTCTGGTCAGATGAAACCAAAATTGAACTTTTTGGCAACAATGCAAAACGTTATGTTTGGCGTAAAAGCAACACAGCTCATCACCCTGACCACAACATCCCCACTGTCAAACATGGTGGTGGCAGCATCATGGTTTGGGCCTGCTTTTCTTCAGCAGGGACAGGGAAGATGGTTAAAATTGATGGGAAGATGGATGGAGCCAAATACAGGACCATTCTGGAAGAAAACCTGATGGAGTCTGCAAAAGACCTGAGACTGGGACGGAGATTTGTCTTCCAACAAGACAATGATCCAAAACATAAAGCAAAATCTACAATGGAATGGTTCAAAAATAAACATATCCAGGTGTTAGAATGGCCAAGTCAAAGTCCAGACATGAATCCAATTGAGAATCTGTGGAAAGAACTGAAAACTGCTGTTCACAAATGCTCTACATCCAACCTCACTGAGCTCGAGCTGTTTTGCAAGGAGGAATGGGGAAAAATTTAAGTCTCTCGATGTGCAAAACTGATAGATACATACCCCAAGCGACTTACAGCTGTAATCACAGCAAAAGGTGGCGCTACAAAGTATTAACTTAAGGGGGCTGAATAATTTTGCACGCCCAATTTTTCAGTTTTTGATTTGTTAAAAAAGTTTGAAATATCCAATAAATGTCGTTCCACTTCATGATTGTGTCCCACTTGTTGCTGATTCTTCACAATAAATTACAGTTTTATATCTTTATGTTTGAAGCCTGAAATGTGGCAAAAGGTCACAAAGTTCAAGGGGGCCAAATTCTTTCGCAAGGCACTGTATATATACAAAACTGTATGTGTATTGGGAGTTTTTATTAATATTTTTTTATGACTTATTATTTATTTATTTTTATTTATTGTTTAATATTCCAACCACTGATATAAGGTTGAAAGGTGCTGTCTGGTTTGCTGTCTTGTCGGTTGTTATTAGCGTTATGCAATTGGTGTAACATCATACTGATTAAAGAAAATAAAAAAATACTTGACCAGATTTACCAATGTTTGATGTGTGATGTGATTTTCTTGGATCACTTGTGGGATCATACCACAGACAAACATCCAATGTTCCTATCAAGTTGGGTACTTCTACTGTGTTGTACTCAACCTGTTGGATTCACTCGTGTCTGTGTGAAGTGAGGCTTACACTTAAAATCATGGAGGGTCTGGTACCATCATCAAACTGGACATTATGAATGCAGTCCTATAACCTGAGTGTGATTGACAATATTGACACATTGAAGGAGGAATATTAATGGAAGAGGAGGAGAGAGAAGGAGGAAGAGGATAAGATAAGGAATATGTGCCTGAAGTCAGCCTCTGGGTATGTTCTGCCATTTAATCACAGCTTGGATTCCTCTCACTAGGAAACCCCCTAGTTACCCACAGCACCACGGTACCTTAGCCCCACTTGACTTTAACCACAAGACACCCGCCCTTCCTTAACTACAGACCAGGCACACAACCCATCCCCACCATCTTGCACTCTGATCTCTCTCTCTCTCTCTCTCTCTCTATCCGCCCCCATGGAGTCTAGCTGCGCCGCTGTGCACCCTGGGACCTGGTACAGTGCAACTGAAAATGTGTTTTCTCTTTCTGCCTTTCCTCTTTTTCCATTTTTTTCCCTCTCTCTCCGTCAGACGTAATCCTCTGTTTATTTTCTTCTATTCCCCAGAGCGTGGCCCAGTCAGAAAGGATCTTTCAGATGGTTACATCACTGCCGATAGGCCACAACGTTATCTCAGAAATCTCTCCCCTCCCTCCCTCCCTCCCTCCCTTCCACCCTCCCTCCCTGTCATTAGGTTCCTTGTCAAAACATTCTGGATCGAGCTGGATAGATGGGAAATGGGGAACATTGTTTTGGGAACGCCACAACCAATCAGATGGGGGGGAGGGGCTGATGGGAGGAAGTGAAGTCGCAACTAGGACAGAAAGCTTTAGGAGGAACTGATGACCTGTAGAACCTCCAGGAAAGTGAGTGAAACATTTTGGGGGGGGGGGGCTAGTGAGCGTTTACAATTGTCCAGGCAGGGACTGGCGCCAGCCCCCTTGGCTCGGTGTGAGGATAGAAACTGGGGAAGGGTTGGAGAAAAAAGACTGGGGAAGAACTGGGGAATTGGAGAAGAGCCGAAGGCTTAGAAATCCACAGGTAGGTATAGACATACCATATAGACATATTGTAGAAAACCCTGCTGAGTTTTGAACATTATTCTACAGAGAAGCACAACCTTGGGGGGAGAACGACGGAGGGTGGGTTTACCTACATTTACATTTGAGTCATTTAACAGGCGATCTTCTCCTAACTGCTGTAGTGCATTTGAGGTTCAAAAGTAAAGTGAAGGAGAACGAGTGCTATGGGAGGAGCAGACTACACTGTTTGTGTATGAGAACGTAAGTGGACTTCTACACAGTATTCAAGAGGTGAGGATCGTCTGCAGGACATATTACTCTCTCCTGGCCTGACCTGTCCCTCATGGCTGGGTTCCTCAGGTCAGAGATGAGAGGGATGGTTCTCTTGAACTGGTCAATCCTGTTCTTAGAGAAGTCCACTATCTCCCACTGCTTATCCTGCAGACACACACACAACAACAACAACAACAACAGCAAAAGTTTACTACATAACAAAATACAAAGTCCACTTCATTACCAAAATTGCGCAACAAATGCAAGGGACCTGTTTAGCGCACGAGGGAAAAGTACAGGTGCCCAGTACCATGCAGAGTACTTTGATACCAACGATGTGTAAAAACCCTGGATGAATAACAGCCAATGAACAGCCATCTTGGTACTGCTCCTCCATTGTAAAAAATATTATTTATTTTTTAAGATTTGGGAAGCTATAGAAATGTATTTCAGGAAAGGGGAAATGGGGATACCTAATCAGTGGCACAACTGAATGCATTCAACTGTGTCTTCCACATTTGACCCAATTTATGAACGTCTGCATTCGTTTTTGACACGTTTCTTCTATTGCAGACACCGTAATGCTTACTTTTAAATTATATTACGTGAGCTCATCATAAATAAATAAATGATTATTATTTAAAAAATGTCCTTAAAGTATATATATATATTTTTTAAGAGAGTACTAATGTTACTGTCCCAACTATTGAAATACTGTAGAATTCAATTCATTCGGAGGATTGCTCTTACTGGGGAATGACAATATGGCCGACCTGCGGCTTCAAAGCCTCTCAATGGGCAAGACATAGCTTCAGCAATCCAGAGCAAATCATTGGATAGAACATAGAGTAGAATCAAATGTGCACTGTAGCTGTGGTAGATAAGACACTGACCTTGAGTTCCCTGCTGAGTTTGTGTAGTTTCTTGAACATGGCCTGGGCGGTGTTCTCCATGCTCTCTGTCTGCAGAGTGACAAACTGACCCGCCTTCCACTCATCCCAGTGGGCATCCCACTGCTGGGTGATCTCCCACACCTGCTGCAGGTAGTCTAGGTCCTACAACACAACACAGAACATACACACATCCCCTTTACAGCACAATGCGCATCCCACCACAAGCCTACGTTATGACTTCAGATGGTGGTGGTGGTGGTGGGGGGGGGGCCTTACAAATTAACCGCAAAACATCCTCTTTACCCTCTACATTGAGTGAACGGGGAAAAACCCTTGTCCCCTCATCTATGTCATTTTATTTTACTAGGCAAGTCAGTTAAGAACAAATTCTTACTTACAATGACGGCCTAGGGACAGTAGGTTAACTGCCTTGTTCAGGGGCAGAACGACAGATCTTTTTGACCTTGTCAGCTCGAGGATTTGATCTGGCAACCTTTCGGTTACTAGTCCAACGCTCTAACCTCAAGGCTACCCGCCGCCCCAAAATGCGCGACCATAGCACCCCGCTCGTGGTACGGTTCTTCTATAATGAAGATGCCCAGGCCGTGGGTTGAGGTTATGGGGAGGTGGGCTACCTTCTCCAGGGTCTGTACGTCTTTAGAGCACGGCTGCTCGAGCTTGAAGATGCCCAGGCCGTGGCGTATGGTTCCCTCCTCCTCCTTCAGCGTGTCCAGCTGGCCTCTCAGCGCTGCTACCTTCTCCAGAGCCAACTCGCACGTCACCCCACTACCAAACGGACCTGCAGTACGGTACACGCACAGTACATACATGTATACATGATACCTTGTAATGTGTATACTTTGCATATATACACAGCACAGTACAGGCACGCAACTGCACACACGCGAGAGATACCGGTACATGCAAACAGTAAGCAGAGCTGTTAATTCAACAGCAGTAAGCGTGACAATGTATAATACTGTATGTAGTAACCTTGAGCTGATTTCACAGTAGAGAAACGGTGTGATTGTATCAGCGATGGTAATCTGTTCTGTTTAACTCAACAGCGTGTGGTAGGGGAAGTAGAGAAGAAGTGTTTCTCCCTCTGCGTCATTCATGTTGTTTCACAGCTTGAGCCCAGAGGTCAGTGTGTCACGACTTAACCCCCTGAGGGAGGGATGGATGAAGAGGGAGAGGTCAGATAAGAAGTGGAAAATAAAGAACATCAGGGGGGGACGAGAGAGAGGGGGAAAGAGGGGAGAGATGAAATAAAGAGCAGGAGGGAGGTCGAGAGAGAGAGAGAGAAAAAGAAAGAGAGAGAGGAGTGAACCGCTTTTGTACCCTGTGAGAGTATGAGAAAGACGAAAGCGGGTTGGTTGGGGTCCCAGGTCCCCCAGTCGGCCCCTGCCAGATCCCCACAAAGCCCCCGAACTCCCATGCCCCCCCCCCTTAAACTTCCCAGACTACGCCCACGCTTAGTCGCTCACCACCACCACACACACTGCCCTCCGACGGGGCCCTATCCCCAAACAGAGCCCAACACTCAGGCCCCAGCCCCATCCCCAGCCCAACTCTCAGGCCCATCCCCAGCCCCAACTCTCAGGCCCATCCCCAGCCCCAACTCTCAGGCCATTCCCCCCAGCCCCAACTCTCAGGCCCATCCCCAGCCCCAACTCTCAGGCCATTCCCCAGCCCCAACTCTCAGGCCCATCCCCAGCCCCAACTCTCAGGCCCATCCCCAGCCCCAACTCTCAGGCCATTCCCCAGCCCCAACACTCAGGCCCCAGCCCCATCCCCAGCCCAACTCCCAGGCCCATCCCCAGCCCCAACTCTCAGGCCCATCCCCAGCCCCAACTCTCAGGCCCATCCCCAGCCCCAACTCTCAGGCCATTCCCCAGCCCCAACTCTCAGGCCCCAGCCCCATCCCAACTCTCAGGCCCTTCCCCATCCCCAGCCCAACTCTCAGGCCCTTCCCCATCCCCATCCCAACTCTCAGGCCCCAGCCCCATCCCCATCCCAACTCTCAGGCCCCAGCCCCATCCCCATCCCAACTCTCAGGCCCCAGCCCCATCCCCATCCCCATCCCAACACTAACCCCCAGCCCCAGCCCCATCCCCAGCCCAACTCTCAGGCCCTTCCCCATCCCCATCCCAACTCTCAGGCCCCAGCCCCATCCCCAGCCCAACACTAACCCCCAGCCCCAGCCCCATCCCAACTCTCAGGCCCCAGCCCCATCCCCAGCCCAACACTAACCCCCAGCCCCAGCCCCATCCCAACTCTCAGGCCCCAGCCCCATCCCCAGCCCAACTCTCAGGCCCAACACCCAGCCCCCACCCCAACTCCCAGGCTCTCAGGCAGGACGTTTCAGCTTCAGACAGACAGACCCACCATCACCACCATCACCAGCACTGTACCACAGCCTCTTATCTGCTTTCAATTAGGCCTTTCACTGGATGACTGCCTGCTGCTATTGTTACAGCCATGATGCTACTAGTAGAGTAACAGGAGTTGTAATGAGGGAATAACTGATTCTACAATCCTCACTAGACTGGAGAGTTCTCTATACTATACGTGTTGCACTGGGCTGGTGCTGGTCCCAGATTTGTCTTGACGACTCAACAGGTCTGGGATCAGGCTAGGGTTGAGGTACATACTAAGGCTATGGGATAATTTGATGGTCTTTATTCATTGACTATTCACAGACTGTTGTCTCTGTGCAAAACCATCAGACCAGTTCTTTTTCTTCTCTTTGACTGTGATGTGCCCTTCACACAGAGAATGAATATGATGTGGCTGACCCAATTGATTGGGATATTATTGTGTGTGTATGTACGTGAGTGTGTGTGTGTGTGTACTGTGCTATTATTGTAGAAAGTGGTGTGTGTGCTCGCATCTGTGTACTGTGCAATTATTGTAGTGTGTGTGTGTGTGTGTGTGTGTGTGGGTGTGTGTGTGTGTGTGTGTGTGTGTGTGTGTGTGTGTGTGTGTGTGTGTGTGTGTGTGTGTGTGTGTGTGTGTGTGTGTGTGTGTGTGGAGGTGGTCTGGTCTTGAATACTAATGTCGCAGAGAACAAAGTCTGCCTGCTGGCCTCATTAACCTTTCCAGTGCTACAGTCACAGCCATTGTTTTCACCTTCTAAACATTCCCCCCATTCTCCTCTCAACAGGTTCTGAGCAGAAGGGACGGCTAAAGGTGAGAGAAGTAACCTTCAAGGAGCTCTGGAATAGAACAGTGGGATAGAATTGCGAAAACACACAAAGTGAGGTGACTTTGTGGAACTTGATATGATGAATTTGACTGTTCTAGCGTGCACAACGTAACATGCACAACTTTCCCCACAGTGAGGAGGGGAATGGTTCACATTCCGAGACGTGTTGAAAGTGTAAAACTTTTAGATTCAGATGTGGTGAGACAAAGTGTGTAAGAGAGAGCCGAGAGATGGAGAGATGGGAAGGATATGTAAGTCTGTCATGACAAAAACAATGAGACATCACACACCTCTCTCTGTGTTCACATGAGAGAGAGAGAGAGAGAGAGTGAGAGAGAGAGAGAGAGAGAGAGAGAGAGAGAGGGAGTGGAGCAAAGGGATGAGAGGGAGGTAAGAGAAAAGTAGGACAGGAGGTTTGTCCTCTTTGATACGGTTTGGCACGGCATCTTGTTTCGAGTCGTAGACGTGTGCGCGCACGCGCACTCATGTGTGTGTGCGTGTCTGTTTGCCTGTGGAGGAGGAACAGCGAGTTCAATCAGATTTTTAATGGAAATAAGAGAATAAACAAAAGTAAGGGAAAATGTCTCCCTACAACGAAGGATGGCACAGCCAGAATGGGAGATGTCAGACGTGGAGAGAGACAGAGAACATGTCGTCCAGGCCTCTGGGGGGAGATGTCATGGACCAGCTGGGAAGATCATTGTCAACCAAGACAAGATCCCCCCCCCCTCCCCACACACACACACACTACCCCTATGGTGCTACTAACATGTCCTTATACAGTCTGCCATGCAAACCTGTGTGTGTGTAGCCTACTGTACTGTACAGTATGTAGCCATTGCCTTACATCAGACAGCTCGTCGATTCCGCCTGCACTGATCTGTCTCGTTTCTCGCAAGGGACAGTGGGATAGATGAAGAGTAGGCAGGCTACAATGGGCTGTCTCACGTTCAAAAATACTACCTATGCGACATCGTCTGCTGCTGAACCCCATTTCTGCCTCAAAATGTATCTAAGCTCGAACAATAAATCTGTCAATAATGTGGACATGTTTCTGTTGAGGAAGTCTTAGTCCCACCATTTTACATCCAGCTAAGAATGTTTGTGTTTCATGGACGTTTATGTTTCAATTTGTCCAACATTTAGCTTGCTAGCTGAACCAGGCACTGAAACGATGCTAACCAACCAGCTACCTACTTAGCTAGTGCTGCACACACAATGTTGAACGCTTCCAACAAAAGCTAGCTAGTAAGCTACTGTAGTGCTCGCTGACCCAACGGTACAAAGTTACATGGTAGCGATAGTGGAGAAACATGCTGACTTATGGACTGATTTCTGATAACAGTTCCTCCTAATGCTGGGGCTGCACGTCAACAACTTCAGGGTAATTCAAACAGGTTAAGCAAGCTTTTCATATCAGTAACTGTTAAAGGAAGCACTAACTAGCTAACTAAAATTTAGCTATGTCAGTAAACTAGCAGCTACACACGTTAGCTAAGCAGCTAATCAAGTCACTGCATTGGCGACTGACGTCCTTGCACAGGCTTTGTGCAAAATGTCTCACAATTGCAAACTTTGAAATCACTACCACTAACGTTTTTTTAAATCATTTTTGCTAGTTATTCTGCTTATTTCACGGAGAGTCATATGAAAGCGCAGTGATATAAAACATTTGCAACTATGTTTTCACTGTTGAATGGCGGAAGATCTGGAATATTCCAAATGTGAATATGAGTTCCACGTCCTACAAGACAGACAGGTTGAGGGACACCGTCTGACGTAAAACAGGCGATTCATTGAAATTCCAATTCAGGAATGGAATTTATTACCTGGATATGCATATTCCTTCACAGGAATTCAACTGAAAATGGAATGGAATTTACCCAAATAATCTGCCTGGTGTATGTCTGGCTGTTTGTGAGACATCTGTGTCTGGCTGTTTGTGAGACATCTGTGTCTGGCTGTTTGTGAGACATCTGTGTCTGGCTGTTTGTAAGATATCTGTGTATGGCTGTTTGTGAGACATCTGTGTATGGCTGTTTGTGAGACATCTGTGTATGGCTGTTTGTGAGACATCTGTGTATGGCTGTTTGTGAGACATCTGTGTATGGCTGTTTGTGAGACATCTGTGTATGGCTGTTTGTGAGACATCTGTGTATGGCTGTTTGTGAGACATCTGTGTATGGCTGTTTGTGAGACATCTGTGTATGGCTGTTTGTGAGATATCTGTGTATGGCTGTTTGTGCGACATCTGTGTATGGCTGTTTGTGAGATATCTGTGTATGGCTGTTTGTGCTAGCAGATGACCTGAGCTGCTGAAGGTCTGGACAGTAATCTGCATTTTCTTCTTAAACTCCTCTGCTGAGAAGATGAGGCTGCCCTTGAACTTGTCCTTGTGTTTCTTCAGCATGATGTCACTGTCTATAACCACCTGTTGGAACCACACCCACTCCCCGTTCAGAGCCTCCAACATCTCATGGACCTGGGGAGAGAGAGAGAGACAGAGAGAAGGGGAAGGGGGGGGGTTAAAACAAGGGGTGGGGGTTGGGTGGGTGGGTGTGCGTCCGTCCGTCGCGCTACTCACAGCCTGGTCCACGGTGACCTCGTACTTCTCCAGGATAGCAAACTGTTCGTGGATGGGAGGGATCTGACTCTCAATCTTCTGAAGGTCTCCTTGTAGTGTCTCCAGGAGCTTCAGACTCTCCCCCAGTTCCACCAGGGACTGAGGGGGCTGGCTCAGCCTGGACACACACATAGTCGTTCATTGACCCTTTTCATTCACTAGCAGCACATACAGTACACATCTTCTGGACTCTGAAGAAGTCTGCAGATAAAACGTTTCTGACAGGTCACAGGTCAAAAGGCCTGTAATCTAGCTATATGCCGCACATATGCCTTTCCAACAGACAGACTGGTCCCACTTTTAACTTTAAGGCCCATAAAATTTTCATGAACCTTTTATAAAGTTGAACCAACACACTCCCGGCCCCACCCTCCACCACCCACCTTCCCCACCCACCTGAGAGCGTTCTCCTGCAGAAAGACGTGCAGCTCTTTGAGCCTTGTGCTGGCCATGAGGCTGAGCAGCTGGGTGAACTTGCCCTGCCACTCGTTACAGTGCTGCACCAGGCTGAACTTCAGGGGAGCACAGTCCAGCAGCACAAACTGAACACTCAACACCGTCTCCTCCTTCTGAACGTTGTTGGCCACCTCCGTGTACCTGGGGGAGGAGAGGGGTGAGAGGAGGCGGGGGGGGGGGATATGTTTAAGTACATGTACAAGATAAAGACCATACTTTGACTTCAATAGGAACCGATACACTGTTCCCCTGATTCCTAAAGATTCTACTTTGTTTACTCACATAATTATCTGTATAATACAGTAAACACTCAAATACAATGCTAAATGAATTAACATCAAACAAAAGCCAAGACCACACAAGGAATAAAGCAACATGGTCTGTCTGTTCTATTGACATGGGCCAATAGGAACCTGCTGAGCCAGACCTGCGTGTCGTGTACAAACATGGAGTGTTGACTCTCCCAACGATTTACACCGCACTGTCCCAGACAAATCCATAAGACAATATCTCACCGTCTCTCGCTAGTCTCCAACATGTTTACCATGCACATCCATATGACAGGCTATACCAGTTGAAGTCGGAAGTTTACATACACTTAGGTTGGAGTCATTAAAACCCGTTTTTCAACCACTCCACAAATTTCTTGTTAACCAACAATAGTTTTGGCAAGTCGGTTAGGACATTACTTTCTGCATGACACAAGTCATTTTTCCAACAATTGTTTACAGACAGATTATTTCACTGTATCACAATTCCAGTGGGTCAGAAGTTTACATGCACTAAGTTGACTGTGCCTTTAAACAGAAAATGATGTCATGGCTTTAGAAGCTTCTGATAGGCTAATTGACATAATTTGAGCCAATTGGAGGCGTACCTGTGGATGTATTTCAAGGCCTACCTTCAAACTCAGTGCCTCTTTGCTTGACATCATGGGGAAATCAGAAGAAATCAGCCAAGACCTTCAAAACGCCTGAAGGTACCACGTTCATCTGTACAAACAATAGTATGCAAGTATAAACACCATGGGACCACGCAGCTGTCATACCGCTCAGGAAGGAGACGCGTTCTGTCTCCTAGAGATGAATGTACTTTGGTGCGAAAAGTGCAAATCAATCCCAGAACAACAACAAAGGACCTTGTGAAGATGCTGGAGGAAACAGGTACCAAAGTATCTATATCCACAGTAAAAAGAGTCCTATATCGACATAACCTGAAAGGCCGCTCAGCAAGGAAGAAGCCACTGCTCCAAAGCTTCCATAAAAAAGCCAGACTATGGTTCGTAACTGCACATGGGGACAAAGATTGTACTTTTTGGAGAAATGTCCTCTGGTCTGATGAAACAAAAAAATAACTGTTTGGCCATAATGACCATCGTTATGTTTGGTGGATAAAGGGGGAGGCTTGCAAGCCGAAGAACACCATCCTAACCGTGAAGCACGGGGGTGGCAGCATCATGTTGTTGTAGTGCTTTGCTGCAGGAGGGACTGGTGCACTAAATAAAATAGATGGCATCAGGAGAAAGGAAATGATGTGGATATATTGAAGCAACATCTCAAGACATCAGTCAGGAAGTTAAAGCTTGGTCGCAAATGGGTCTTCCAAATGGACAATGACCCCAAGCATACTTCCAAAGTTGTGGTAAAATGGCTTAAGGACAACAAAGTAAAGGTATTGGAGTGGCCATCACAAAGCCCTGACCTCAATCCTATAGAACATTTGTGGGCAGAACTGAAAAAGCATGTGCAAGCAAGGAGGCCTACAAACCTGACTCAGTTACACCAGCTCTGTCAGGAGGAATGGGCCAAAATTCACCCAAGTTATTGTGGGAAGCTTGTGGGAGGCTACCCGAAACGTTTGACCCAAGTTAAACAATTTAAAGGCAATGCTACCAAATACTAATTGAGTGTATGTAAACTTCTGACCCACTGGGAATGAAAAAAATAAAAGCTGAAATAAATCATTTTCTCAACTATTATTCTGACATTTCACATTCTTAAAATAAAGTGGGGATCCTAACTGACCTAAGACAGGGAATTATTACTAGGATTAAAATGTCAGGAATTGTGAAAAACAGTTTAAGTGTATTTGGCTAAGGTGTATGTAGACTTCCGACTTCAACTGTATATGTTTAACAGAGAGGATACAGGGACAGTTGGGTCTGGTTGGGACCCTCTCTCTTCTTTATCCCTTCCCATGGGAGTAGAATGAACCTGCTCCTAGATTTTTTATTTAACTAGGCAAATCAGCTAAGAACAAATTCTTATTTACAATGACTGACTAGGAACAGTGAGTTAACTGCCTTGTCCAGGGGCAGATTGACAGATTTTTACCTCGTCAGCTCGGGGATTCAATCTAGCAACCTTTCGGTTACCGGCCCAACGCTCTCACCGCTAGGCTATCTGCCGCCCCGATGCTGGCACCATCGAGAGCATCCTGACTGGTTGCATCACTGACTGGTATGGCAACCTCCGACTGTAAGGCACTATAGAGGGTACTGCGTACGGCCCAGTACATCACTGGGGCCAAGCTTCCTGCCATCCAGAACCTCTATACCAGGCGGTGTCAGAGGAAGGCCCTAAAAATTGTCAAAGATTCCAGAAACTCTAGTCATAGACTGTTCTCTCTGCTACCGCACGGCAAGCGGTACCGGAGTGCCAAGTCTAAGTCCAAAAGGCTTGTTAACAGCTTCTACCCGTAAGCCATAAGACTCCTGAACAGCTAATCAAAGGGCTACCCAGACCCCTCTTGTACATATTACCTTAATTACCTCGACTAACCAGTGATTCTGTACCGGTACCCCCTGTATATAGTCTCGATATTGTTATTTTACTGGTGCTGTTTAATTATTTGCAACTTTTATTTTATATTTTTTACTTAACACTTCTTAAAGCAGTGCTTGTTAAGGGCTTGTAAGTAACCATTTCCCTGTAAGGTTGTATTGGGCGCATGTGATAAATACAGTTTGAATTTATTTGATATAAACACACCCGCAGGAAGTAGGGGTGCTTAACAACCAGGGGTACCTTCTTACCGTGCTGCATTTGTGTTGTTGCAATAAAAAACGATTACACTATTTATCTGTTGCATTATTGATATGAATAGATCATGCGATTGGAGTAGGGGAGAGAGAAAAACATGGGCCCCATTCTGCACGTTGAGCTCGCAGCTCTGATTTGTAAGCAGTGCTCTCATGCTATGCTCTGATCTATTCCGTTGTGGGGGTTTGGAGTCACACGCGCTCTGTTGTATGATAGACAGTTGAGTTTGTCTCTCTCCCCCTCTTCTCTCCCTCTTGTGGTAGATATAAAGTGATCTGGAGCAGCACTCACAATAGCCTTCCACTTCTATTCTAAACTTGGCAAAAAGGGAATGGGAACCATATGAAATTAGGAACATGGCATTCTCTCGCCCTCGCAGGCCTGCTCCTGCCCATGTCCAACACGTCGGTGTACTAACCCACTAGTCTGGCAAGCAACACAGTGCAGGCCGTAGCCCAACACGTGGCGCATTCCACCAACTGGTGCTGGATCGAGGTGATCGTTTTTCTCCGTGACGGAGCTCAAAAGCTGACCATTTGTGCTCCATTTTAATAGGCTCAATCTTCGTTACAACACCGCTCTCGTTATTTCTCTCTCTCACACCCCCTTTGTAATTATGCAGTACAAAGAAATGTGCGCTCTGTTCACGATGGTCTATTCCTAGGCGGCGCGTGAGTTTGTGAGTTTCAAGATGGGGGAAGTTTACAACTGATCCTGCCATTTCTACCGATCTGCGTGCCAGTTTCGTGGCATAGTTTCATTTCAATAATAACGTTTTTGTTCCTCAAAATCATGGTCACGTGGTTAATAATACAAATGGGAATTTAAATGATAAAAATCTAAAAGCATAGGCCAATGTAGCAGTAGGCCTATATCTTTCATTGTCAACTAAGTACAAATACATACAGCTGACGAATAAAAACTGAAAATGCAGGTTATTTCAATCGCATTCATCTCTCTACTCCGCCTGTCTGCCTCCCTTTTCTATCTGTCATGACTTGAGCTATCGCTAGTGAAGTGCAACATTGTATCAACTAGCCTATTCTGGGCCACTAGCCTATTCCAGGCGCTCAGAGTGTCCCGGGGCCAGTGAGCTTGGGACAGAGTCAGCTGTATTTGCACAGACACAGCTGTTTTTGCGCAATGGGAAATGTGTTCAGGTATTTTATGACGTTTCCACTGGTTATATGGGATCCTCAGAGCATTACATTTAGCTCTTTCACACCGAGGCCTGGTGATTATCGAGGGGGAGAGTGGTAGAAAAGATTTTTCAAATACGGCGAGGAACTATTATCATTCACAATGGATTTAATAAAAAAACGGACTTCAGTGACTTACTGTGTGAGGTGAAGAAGAAATGACTGAGAAGCTCAGCTTAGTGGTGGTGAGTTCAGACAATGACAAATCAGACGTCCCCAAACGGGCACTTTCTACCATTTGCACGGAGCAGGTCAGTTAGTCTACTTCTAAGCGTGCTCCGGGCGCGTGCTCTGTCAACATTTAGAGGGCAGAGAAACCAAATCAAATCAAATCAAATTTATTTGTCACATACACATGGTTAGCAGATGTTAATGCGAGTGTAGCGAAATGCTTGTGCTTCTAGTTCCGACAATGCAGTAATAACCAATAAGTAATCTAACTAACAATTCCTAAACTACTGTCTTATACACAGTGTAAGGGGATAAAGAATATGTACATAAGGATATATGAATGAGTGATGGTACAGAGCAGCATAGGCAAGATACAGTAGATGGTATCAAGTACAGTATATACATATGAGATGAGTATGTAAACAAAGTGGCATAGTTAAAGTGGCTAGTGATACATGTATTACATAAGGATGCAGTCGATGATATAGAGTACAGTATATGCGTATGCATATGAGATGAATAATGTAGGGTAAGTAACATTATATAAGATAGCATTGTTTAAAGTGGCTAGTGATATATTTACATCATTTCCCATCATTTCCCATTATTAAAGTGGCTAGAGTTGAGTCAGTGTCAGTGTGTTGGCAGCAGCCACTCAATGTTAGTGGTGGCTGTTTAACAGTCTGATGGCCTTGAGATAGAAGCTGTTTTTCAGTCTCTCGGTCCCAGCTTTGATGAACCTGTACTGACCTCGCCTTCTGGATGATAGCGGGGTGAACAGGCAGTGGCTCGGGTGGTTGATGTCCTTGATGATCTTTATGGCCTTCCTGTAACATCGGGTGGTGTAGGTGTCCTGGAGGGCAGGTAGTTTGCCCCCGGTGATGCGTTGTGCAGACCTCACTACCCTCTGGAGAGCCTTACGGTTGAGGGCGGAGCAGTTGTCGTACCAGGCGGTGATACAGCCCGCCAGGATGCTCTCGATTGTGCATCTGTAGAAGTTTGTGAGTGCTTTTGGTGACACGCCGCATTTCTTCAGCCTCCTGAGGTTGAAGAGGTGCTGCTGCGCCTTCTTCACGATGCTGTCTGTGTGAGTGGACCAATTCAGTTTGTCTGTGATGTGTATGCCGAGGAACTTAAAACTTGCTACTCTCTCCACTACTGTTCCATCGATGTGGATAGGGGGGTGTTCCCTCTGCTGTTTCCTGAAGTCCACAATCATCTCCTTAGTTTTGTTGATGTTGAGTGTGAGGTTATTTTCCTGACACCACACTCCGAGGGCCCTCACCTCCTCCCTGTAGGCCGTCTCATCGTTGTTGGTAATCAAGCCTACCACTGTTGTGTCGTCCGCAAACTTGATGATTGAGTTGGAGGCGTGCGTGGCCACGCAGTCGTGGGTGAACAGGGAGTACAGGAGAGGGCTCAGAATGCACCCTTGTGGGGCCCCAGTGTTGATGATCAGCGGGGAGGAGATGTTGTTACCTACCCTCACCACCTGGGGGCGGCCCGTCAGGAAGTCCAGTACCCAGTTGCACAGGGCGGGGTCGAGACCCAGGGTCTCGAGCTTGATGACGAGCTTGGAGGAAACTATGGTGTTGAATGCCGAGCTGTAGTCGATGAAGAGCATTCTCACATAGGTATTCCTCTTGTCCAGATGGGTTAGGGCAGTGTGCAGTGTGGTTGAGATTGCATCGTCTGTGGACCTATTTGGGCGGTAAGCAAATTGGAGTGGGTCTAGGGTGTCAGGTAGGGTGGAGGTGATATGGTCCTTGACTAGTCTCTCAAAGCACTTCATGATGACGGAAGTGAGTGCTACGGGGCGGTAGTCGTTTAGCTCAGTTACCTTAGCTTTCTTGGGAACAGGAACAATGGTGGCCCTCTTGAAGCATGTGGGAACAGCAGACTGGTATAGGGATTGATTGAATATGTCCGTAAACACACCAGCCAGCTGGTCTGCGCATGCTCTGAGGGAGCGGCTGGGGATGCCGTCTGGGCCTGCAGCCTTGCGAGGGTTAACACGTTTAAATGTTTTACTCACCTCGGCTGCAGTGAAGGAGAGACCACATGTTTCCGTTGCAGGCCGTGTCAGTGGCACTGTATTGTCCTCAAAGCGGGCAAAAAAGTTATTTAGTCTGCCTGGGAGCAAGACATCCTGGTCCGTGACTGGGCTGGATTTCTTCCTGTAGTCCGTGATTGACTGTAGACCCTGCCACATGCCTCTTGTGTCTGAGCCGTTGAAATGAGATTCTACTTTGTCTCTGTACTGACGCTTAGCTTGTTTGATAGCCTTACGGAGGGAATAAGCTGCACTGTTTGTATTCAGTCATGTTACCAGACACCTTGCCCTGATTGAAAGCAGTGGTTTGCGCTTTCAGTTTCACGCGAATGCTGCCATCAATCCACGGTTTCTGGTTAGGGAATGTTTTAATCGTTGCTATGGGAACGACATCTTCAACGCACGTTCTAATGAACTCGCACACCGAATCAGCGTATTCGTCAATGTTGTTATCTGACGCAATACGAAACATGTCCCAGTCCACGTGATGGAAGCCAGACACATGATCACATGGAGCTCTCCAAACAAAATACAATGAAAAAAAATGACTAAACTAATGGTATGAAATAAACCCAAACTTGTATCCCACATGTGTAGCAACGTGCCTGTAGGCCTAATTAATCCCTGCATTAGCATAAATGTATGTAACCAAATGATAAGGATTAACAGTAAATGTACTACTGGTGACATACACTGAGTGAACAAAACATTAAGAACACCTTCCTAATATTGAGTTGCACCCCCCCCTCCCCTTTTGCCCTCAGAACAGCCTCAATTCCTTGAGACATGGACTCTACAAGGTGTTGAAAGTGTTCCACAGGGATGCTGGCCCATGTTGACTCTAATGCTTCCCACAGCTGTGTCAAGTTGTCTGGGTGTCCTTTGGGTGGTGGACCATTCTTGATACACACGGGAATCAGTCAAGCGTGAAAAACAAAGCAGCGTTGCAATTCTTGACACAAACCGGTGCACCTTGCACCTACTACCATTCCTGCCCTCAAAGGCACTTGCTGAATGGCACACATACACCATCCATGTCTCAATTGTCTCAAGGCTTAAAAATCCTTCTTTAACCTGTCTCCTCTCCTTCGTCTACACCAGTGGTTCCCAAACCTTTACGGCCTGCGACCCCATTTTGATATCCGGGAAATTCTCCCGGCCACAATCATGTGAAAAAAAATGATGTAAATAAACAGCCCATGTTGACTTTTTTAATTGGGGCTATGGCAGTCAATTGCAAAACGTTCTAACAGTATTTCTGATTGTATTCTCAACTCACCATCATATACATTTAATGTGGGGCTATGAGTCAATTGCAAATGAGTCTGACATCATTTCCCTTATCTCACCACAACTAATGAGACGGTTGATGCATGTCGCGTCAGAGCTTCTCAAAGTCAGGGGGCGTGGCCGACAGTGTGCTACCTCATCTCTCCTGTCACCTCCAACCTGGATGGATATTTATTTTCATGCAGACGAGAGCACTGAATCAGCGTACCATGAGTTTTAAGGGGAAGACGGCACAGTATTAGCCTTTGAGTCAGGAACCAAAAACTCTTCCATTATGACACGTGAATGTGCTGCCTGCACCATTCAGTCACATGACAGCTCCATCAGCTGTTCGATTTCACTTACCGGCATGTCAACTAAGCCTGGATCACAGTCAAATAGATTTCGCTGATTCGGTCACTCATCTGTATATTGTTTTTGTATTTACCCTGCATGCTTGCGCTCAGTTCGTTTAGTTTCCCAAATGTCTGTTACATAGGCACGGAGACACATTTTCTTTTCATTACACAGTCAACAAAGTCAAACAGTTCTTCTCTCAATTAAAAACATCTTTCCAACACCCCCCCTCGATAACCACCAAGCCTCGTTTAAATAGAACATCGTCCATCGTCTGTAGTTAACAATCGAAGTTGCCTGCCGCGCATCTCTGAGTTCTGCGCTCAGCTCTTTTGCCCACCAGTTGCTCTCGGTGTATCCATTCTAGCTCAGTGGGTGTATCATAAAATGAGTCCATATGGCAGAGGGAGACACATTCATAACTAGAGTGTAGAGGCCTGCCCGCCGTCCCGTGATAGATGGAGCCCCATCTGTGCAAAAGCCCACCATTTGATCCCATAGAGTCTGTTTTTCGCCAATATAGCCACGCAGGACACTGAACATCCCCTGTGCCGTTTCAGGCTCTGGAATCGTAAGACAGAACAATATGTCCTTGTGAATAGCATCCCCAGACACGTATAGCGAACAAAAGTCAATGCACGGGCATCTCGGCCCTCGCAGATACCATCCATTTAGGGAGCATAAGGTGGGGAATTTGAGTGGTTCAGTCAGTGTCCTCTTGATTGTTAGCTACAGCATCAATTCTTAGTTTCACAGTCTTATCTGTTAAAGGTATCGATGTGAGTTTCTGTGCCTCTGCCTCCCCACACATTGTTTTTCACCATATCAATCGTGGGCGGTAATATCAAAGTCACTGCAATAGCGTGTGGTTTCATAGCATAGCAGGCTTAGCCATTCACCGTGGGAATGACTCGAGTGCAACGGTCAGGTGCGGCCTGGGTCAAGGCGCGACCTCTAGTTTTGGGAACCGCTGATCTACACTGATTGAAGTGGATTTAACAAGTGACATCAATAAGGGATCATAGCTTTCACCTGGTCTAGGTCAAGGTATTCCTAATGTTTTGAACACTCAGTATATGTAATGGAGAATTGATCCAAAATAAGCAATCAAAGGTCAAACAATTAACACAATGAAAAACTGTGAATGCGCAAGAACTGGGGGGAGACAGCTAAGTGCATTCTGGGGAACGGAGAGCATTCTGGCCACCCACCCCTTCTACTTGTCTCAACATGATGATACTCAAGACACATTATCTTCACACATATTATAGATCCATTGCTTATCACTGACATCACACTAGGCAGGCTGCCTAGTGGTTAGAGCATTGTGCCAGTAACTGAAAGGTTGCTGGATCGAATCCCTGAGCTGACAAAGTAAAAATCTGTCATTCTACCCCCGAGTAAGGCAGTTAACCCCCTGGGAGCCGTGGATGTTGATTAAGGCAGCCCCCTGCACCTCTCGGGTTGGGTAAAAAGTGAAAGATACATTTCAGTTGAATTCCTTCAGTTGTACAGCTGACTATGTATCCCCAGCTAGGCCTATTGCCAAGCAAGCAGCCCAAATTACAGGCTGCTAGGCGTATGGGCCAACACATTTGTGATTTGAAAGAAGCTAATGATCATCTATTGCTGAGAATTATGTTATTTATTTCTGTATAGATAAGAGTAATTATATAATTTTGGCAAATTGATTTCAATGTAGTTTAGCCTGCAGTGACTACTATTACTGAATCTTGTCCTAGGCTTAGGCTACTGATCACATTCGCTATTGTATCAAAACATCTTCCCGCGGCTATGTATCTAAGGTCCGTTCTGTAGCGCAAGCTGATCCTAGATCTGTGACTTCTAACCCTGTTGAGGGAGATGACCTGTTCGCCAGATCTGTTCGTAATTCTTTCCAGTGAACAACAGAGCTCGCCAAAGCTAAAGAAAACACAGATCTGGCAACCCCCCCCCCCCACTAGCCGGTAGAGGGTCAAACCTGGCGATGTCGGCGTCGAAGGAGGACACGGGGGGGTTGAGACGCTGGTATCTCCTGATGAAGGGGTCCTTGTTGATCTCCCAGATCTCTCTGTGTTTGTCCCAAGTCTTCAGGTAAGCCTGCAGGTGGCCTGCGTTGGCCGTCATTCCAGCTGCTACCGCTGCCTGAATCTTACCGATCTCCTCATCTTGTTCTGGGTTTAGAGAAGGAGAGAAAGGGGAATCACCATATCAACTAGGCCGAAGCAAATTATACTTCTAGGATGAGTTATTATTGATTTGTCCACATCCTGCTCTGGGGGAGGGAGAGGGAGAGGGAGAGGGAGAGGGAGAGGGAGAGGGAGAGGGAGAGGGAGAGGGAGGGAGGGAGAGAGGGAGAGAGAGAGGGAGAGAGAGAGAGATTCCATATGGAGTAGGCCATGAACTGATACAGATATTTTTGTATTCCGTCCATCCTCTCACCTGCCAAAGATTGTTTATCTCAATGAGACATGCCTGGATAAATCAATGACGACAGTTATGGTTGCAACTTGGAATATGTTAACCTGATCTGAGATCTGTGGATAGAGGCACCTTCTACCACAAGCTCACCACATGGTAGATACATACCGTAACTGTACACTCGACGACATAAGACTGCATGCTTCCACACACTCCTAGTTAAATACAGTGAGTTGACACACCTTTGACACATTGTAACAGGCACTTACACGTGTTAGAAAAGGCTTTTCGTGAGTGAACACGTTTAACAGCCCGACGCGTGTCACTAGGGATCAACTACACTATGTTGATTGGGTTTCAGGAGCTAACAGCAGTAGCTGTAACAGCATTCCCCCTCGATAGAGATATGGCTGGAGACAAACACACACACACACACACACACACACTCAGAGCTATGGAGAGGGGCTACCTCTGACCTGCTCCAGTCCACCATCTCCTGACAGTTTGATTAAAGCCAAAGCCCAGATACTCCCCGTGGACGACCTGCTGTCAATCAAACCAGGAGACAGCTGACGGGAGAGCTGCTTAAAATGGACAGATGAGGATAGGATGAAGAGAATGGTAGGAGGGGAATGGGGTTAGAATGAGGTCAGGGTGAAGGAGCAGTGGATGAAGAGGAAGAGGGTAAAATGGTAACAAGAGTGTGGAGTGAAGAGGAGTGAGGATAAATGGTAACAAGAGTGTGGCGTGAAGAGGAGTGAGGATAAATGGTAACAAGAGTGTGGAGTGAAGAGGAGTGAGGATAAATGGTAACAAGAGTGTGGAGTGAAGAGGAGTGAGGATAAATGGTAACAAGAGTGTGGAGTGAAGAGGAGTGAGGATAAATGGTAACAAGAGTGTGGAGTGAAGAGGAGTGAGGATAAATGGTAACAAGAGTGTGGAGTGAAGAGGAGTGAGGATAAATGGTAACAAGAGTGTGGAGTGAAGAGGAGTGAGGATAAATGGTAACAAGAGTGTGGAGTGAAGAGGAGTGAGGATAAATGGTAACAAGAGTGTGGAGTGAAGAGGAGTGAGGATAAATGGTAACAAGAGTGTGGAGTGAAGAGGAGTGAGGATAAATGGACGGGGGGGGGGGATTTAAAGCGGGATGGAATGCAAATGAAGAGTAGGAGAGCAAAGACCACATGGTGAGGATGAAGAGATGAAATGATCTGGATGAAGAGCAGGAGTGAGAAATGAAAGACGGACGGGGTGAGGTCAGGTGAGGAAAGGTGAGGGGTCAGAAGTGAAAATAGAGAGAACTGAACATAAGGATGAGTCAAGGAGGAGAAGGAGGAGGCGGGAGGCGTGGAACAGCGAGGTGAGAGGGGTCTCTAACCTCTGTCTGCGCGTGAGGTCTGTTACCTATGATGCAGCGTACAGGTCTCCTCTGTGAGTGTCTGCGTGTGAGGAGGTCCGGGAGGCGTTTGAACACAGAGATGGTGCCGATCAGCTGACAACTGATGTTGTTCACGATCTGAGCCAGTTTCTGTAGAGTGGGGGAGAACTCCACCTGTTGGACACACACACACACACACACACACACACACACACACACACACACACACACACACACACACACACACACACACACACACACACACACACACACACACACACACACACAATAATTTTTGCCTCTCGGCTTAAAGACCTAAGGAGCTCTCCTGCTATCATTTTCCCAAAAACTCTACATTCCTTTTATATAAAATATTACTTTAATCTTTTTTTATTTGTAATAACATAAGTGAATCCTCCTGTACAAATAATACCAAAAGGTTCATGCTTTCTGAACCACACCCTCCTAGCCTATCAATGATGCAGATATTGTACATACACAAAGCATAAATCATTTGTCACGGCTGATTTATAAAGTGTGGAGAGAGAGGAGTGTGAGTAGGAGAGGGAGAGAGAGAGGGAGAGAGTGAGAGAAAGAGAGAGGGAGAAAGAGGGAGAGAGGGAGAATGAGGGAGAGAGAGAGGAAACTGAGCTGCACTTCCTAACCTCCTGCCCAATGTATGACCATATTAGAGAGACATATTTCCCCCAGATTACACAGATCCACAAAGAATTCGAAAACAAATCCAATTTTGATAAACTCCCATATCTACTGGGTGAAATTCCACAGTGTGCATCACAGCAGCAGATCTGTGACCTGTTGCCTCGAGAAAAGGGCAACCAGTGAAGAACAAACACCATTGTAAATACAACCCATATTTATGCTTATTTATTTTATCTTGTGTCCTTGTAATGTCTTTATTGTTTTGAAACTTCTGTATGTGTAATGTTTACTGTTAATTTTTATTGTTTATTTCACTTTATATATTCACTTTATATATTATCTACCTCACTTGCTTTGGCAATGTTAACACATGTTTCCCATGCCAATAAAGCCCTTGAATTTAATTGAATTGAGAGGGAGAAAGAGGGAGAAAGAGAGGGAGAAAGAGGGAGAGAGAGGGGAAGAAAGAGGGAGAGAGAGAGGGAGAGAGCGAGAGAGAGAGAGAGAGAGAGAGAGAGAGAGAGAGAGAGAGGGAGAGAGAGAGAAAGTGCGAGAGAGAGGGAGAAAGGGAGAGAGACAGGGAGAAAGAGGGAGAGAGAGAGGAAGAAAGAGGGAGAGAGAGGGAGAAAGAGGGAGAGAGAGAGGAAGAAAGAGGGAGAGAGAGAGAGCGCGAGAGAGAGAGAAAGGGTGAGAGAGAGTGAGAGAGGGAGAAAGAGGGAGAGAGAGAGGGAGAAGGAGGGAGAGAGGGAGAGAGGGAGAAGGAGGGAGAGATGGAGAGAGAAAGCGGGAGAGAGGGGGAGAAAGAGGGAGAGAGAGAGGGAGAAGGAGGGAGAGAGGGAGAGAGGGAGAAGGAGGGAGAGATGGAGAGAGAAAGCGGGAGAGAGGGGGAGAAAGAGGGAGAGAGAGGGAGAGAGAGAGAGGGAGAGAGCCAGGGAGACTTGGTGTCCTGTTTTGATTTATAATGCTATCTTAATACGTAAAATAACTTGCGCTGCGTTCAGCTCTGCGTCTGTTAGACAAGGACAAAGGATGTTCTCTTCCATTGTATTCTAAATAGTGCCGAGTTGACGACCTGTCTGGCTGTGTCTCTCACTGTGACTCAGACCTTGGAAATGCTACAAAATCATGTGGCATCCTACACTGAGAATGGATGACATTGTTCGCCTTCAAACCGAGGCTAGTACGTGTAGGAGTAAAATTGCTAGAATCCCTGGTAAGAGTGTGCACGTGAACAAAATATATGTCTCGTGAACTGCTTGGAAGTCTATTACAATCTGCAATGCTTATGCATGAGTGTTAAAAACTGTGTGTATGTATGTGATTGAGTGATCGTGCGTGTGCGCGCGTGCATGTTTCTCCGTTTGTGTATTTGCGTGAATCGTTGTGTGTGTGTGTGTGTGTGTGTGAATTTGTGTGTGCGAGTGTGATCTGTGTGTCCCTTCTACCTGTGAGGTGGCCCCGGGGCCCTCCTGGCGTAGTACCACCTGCACCCTGAAGAGGGGGTTGGGGGAAGTCTTGCTGTCTCCGTTGATGGCCTTGGACAGCTCCTGTAAGGACCACTTGATGTTGAGACGGAGAGCCTCCTCCACCAAGCCGTCCATCTTCTCCGTGTACACAACCCAGTGCTGCTGGACCTGGGACACACACCACACACACACGCACGCACACACACACACACACACACACACACACACACACACACACACACACACACACACACACACACACACACACACACACACACACACACCACACACACCACACACACACACACACACACACACACACACACACACACACACACACACACACACACACACACACACACACACACACACACACACACACACACACACACACACACACCACACACACACACACACACACACACACACACACACACACACACACACACACACACACACACACACACACACACACACACACACACACACACAGCAAGCAAACACCCCCCACACAAACCCACACACACACCTACTATTATCTGTCCATCATAAATTCACTCAACCACTTAATGTCATCTATTCATAATTTGTGAAGTTCTAAATGAAGTGATTTTCTAGATGAACAGTTTTCATTTTCTATAATGAAATTACCCCCATAATTGTATCTTGCTAGCCACTATTTGTGAGTACAAATTAGCACAAAAAGTAGGGAAGCAAAAACTAGCAAAGAATAGGTACCCTCCCACACACACACACACGCACACAATCCGCAAACCGCCCGACTATGTGATCAAATCTGAGGGCCGCACCCTAACCCACTAGACAATGCGATGTAGGCTACGGTCAGAGACGGCAGAATGATTTCCTGACAGGGGCTGCAGGCTTTTCTTTGGCTTGATCTAGAAGTTTCTGTTTATAATTGCAGAGATGTTGGTAGGCTATTTGTTAAGCAACTTGTCTATAATTAGATACACGCAGCTTCTCTTCTGGCATTAGACTATATGTTGCCCCAGAAGACTAAACAAACCCTTGTTCACCAGAATAATGTCATAAATCGATTTGAATGCAGGCTTCAATCTAGATGACAGCGGCCATTTTTTCTTTGTCATCTCTCTGCCTCATTCGCGGAGAAAAGACGCTTAGCGAACTGGAGAGAAAATGAAATAACTCAACAACAACTAAACTGGAAATACTTCCTGTGCAAAATGTCCAAAAGCATCGGTCTGACCGGTTGTAGGGAAATAGAAACCTGTGAAAACGACCAAACATGTTTTTGTTAAGATTTCAGTTCGGCTTGGATGCATATTTTATGTGGTTGAAATACGATCAGCTTTTATGATGCTGATAGCACCCCTACAGACTGTATCTAAACTGTGCATTCAAATTCTCTCAAGATGCTGAAAGAAATCAATCATATTTCTCCACTCCTGTTCCCGAGTCAAAATGTAGTCTATATTTGGTGTACTATTTTACTGCTAGAAATGCATAGTTCTGCAGGGGTTAGTATTTAGGCTATGTGAGAGGTTATAGACCTACAGTCAGTGTCCTGATTTCCATTTAACCCATCTGAACAGTAGGCTGCAGTTCCCTTGACGTGCCATAGGCCCATTTGAAGTCCCCGTCTTATGACTGTTGAATTTGTATAGCGCCGCACAATATCACACATAATATAGCCGGGTACTGCTAATCGTCCTATTTTACCATTTCACCAAAACTTTCACCAAACATCTTGAACTCTCCATTTCACAGCTTTTCTCTTACTGAATTAAACTCCGACATTGTCCTTTTTTGTCTCAGTGGATCGACGTGAACTTTTTCTGCCCGTTCCCAAAAGCGTTTGGCGATTGGCTGTAGGCTATTTGGCGTGCATACAGTCAGGCCCTAAAGCTTAGGCTTATGTGCGAATGCCAGACAACCTAAAATCATGAAAGAAAAACCTCAATGTAGCCTATAGATATAAATTGCACACGAATGACACATTTATTTAAACAAATGTAAGGTATTGTTTTCTCTTTAGTCAACCCGCTCGCCCGCCAACCCGCCCTTCATCCACACAATATTTAATGACTCTAAGCCCACCCGCCCTTCATCCACACAATATTTAATGACCCTAAGCCCACCCGCCCTTCATCCACACAATATTTAATGACCCTAAGCCCATCCGCCCCGCGGATATAACCGATTCAACCCTCGCATCACTACACCACACACCTCTGGTCCATCTGTGCGGAAGGTCTCGTAGACCCGGGACATGATGGCTACGATGTCCTGGTGTGCTGAGTGGAGCCGCTGGAGCTGGGCTTGCTGGTGGGCCTGCTGGTCCCCCTCAAACTCCAGGTCCCTGTACACTGTCTTCCCATCCACACGCACAAGCAGCAGCTCACTGATCAGACCACACTGACGGGAGATGGCCAGGTTGGCTGCCTTGTACTCATCCACGATGAGCTGGATCTGATAGGGAGGGGAGAGGAGGTTAGGTGGATGATGGTTAATTTGGAGGAGAGGAGAGGCTAGGAGAGGCTCGGAGAGGAGAGGAGGTGGATGATGGTTAATTTGGAGGAGAGGAGTGGCTAGGAGAGGCTCGGAGAGGAGAGGAGAGGAGGTGGATGATGGTTAATTTGGTGGAGAGGAGAGGAGAGGCTAGGAGAGGAGCGGAGAGGAGAGGAGGTTAGGTGGATGATGGTTAATTTGGAGGAGAGGAGAGGCTAGGAGAGGAGAGGAGAGGAGAGGAGAGGAGAGGAGGTGGATGATGGTCAATTTAGAGGAGAGGAGAGGAGGTTACGTGGATGATGGTTAATTTGGAAGAGAGGAGGAGAGGAGAGGAGAGGAGAGGAGAGAGGAGAGGAGAGGAGAGCAGAGGAGAGGAGAGGAGAGGAGAGGAGGTTAGGTGGATGATGGTTAATTTGGAGGAGAGGAGAGGCTAGGAGAGGAGAGGAGAGGAGAGGAGAGGAGAGGAGAGGAGAGGAGAGGAGAGGAGAGGAGAGGAGAGGAGAGGAGAGGAGAGGAGAGGAGAGGAGAGGAGAGGAGGTGGATGATGGTTAATTTGGAGGAGAGGAGAGGAGAGGAGAGGAGAGGAGAGGAGAGGAGAGGAGAGGAGAGGAGAGGAGAGGAGAGGAGAGGAGGTGGATGATGGTTAATATGGAGGAGAGGAGAGGAGGTTAGGTGGATGATGGTTAATTTGGAGGAGAGAAGAGGAGAGGCTAGGAGAGGAGAGGAGAGGAGAGGAGAGGAGAGGAGAGGAGAGGAGAGGAGAGGAGAGGAGAGGAGAGGAGAGGAGAGGAGAGGAGATGAATACAGAACCCATGGTACTTTCCCAGCAGTGTCCCTTTCCAACCCCCCTTCACGTCTAGGATCAAAGCAGGCGAGCGTATTACATAGGAACTACGCTCCACCATCTCCACCAACACGAACTCTTCTGGTTTGAATTACCAGAGACAGGTCTTATCACAGCATCTGGCTGTGGCCAAACAGAATAGAACATACATCCAACATTTTCCTTTTCAATTTGTGGAAGAGAGAAGAGGAGGGGAGCTGCGGAGATGACTGGCTCTCTCATATTGCCTCGGCAGCCGGACCTAATTCAGACGGAGAGCAAATCCGTCTCTCACTCAGAATTTCAGATCCTAGCGACGATCTCCGGATTTGACGGCTTTCATGGGGATAAGGCCTGCCGCGCAGAATAATCCTCTGAGAGAGAGAGAAGAGGAGTCGGGAGGGGGTAGAGAAGGAGCGGGGTGGAGGGATAGAGAGGAAAATAGGGATGGGGGGCTGTTCTGAGTCAGTTCAGATCTCTCTTCCTCTCGCTCCCTCTCCCTCTCACACCCTCTCTCCCCATCTACCTACCTACCACACGGAAGACAGCGCTCACCGAGTTTTTGACTTTGGGCTCGACAGATCTTGACATTGGCTCGACACAAACCTGATCTTAAACCCCTTGAGAGAGAGGGGAGACAGGGGAGAGGGGCGTGGCGCGGTGGCATGAATCCTTGCCGACGAGTGTTAGTGTTCATTACGCATGCTGCTGCTGCTCAACCTGTCTTGAACACTGAGCCCCACTACTGTCTCTCTGGAAGCCAAGGCACTCATTATTATACTGTAGAACTGTAGCATCGTACTGTAGCTTAGCACCGTAGCATCCAATACATTGTTGGCAATGCATTCATTATCATTCATTATCAAGCATCGTAGCGTAGCTTAGCATCCAATACAATGCAACTCCATAACGTTGGCAAAGCATTCATTATACTACAGCTAGTATTTCAGCATTACACCCCTCACCTAGCCTGGTCCCAGGTCTGTCTGTGCTGTCTTGACAACTCCTATGGCCATTGCTGTTGGCAAGACACCACAAGCTGATCTGAAACCAGGCTATTCACTGCAACTCTCCTGTGTCCTTGTATCTCTTACTATACAATTACCCATGAATCATACATCCATACGCCTGTTTTATAATGCAGCCTTATATGGCATTGGAATGGAATAAAAATGAAATGCAGGAGGGTTATGTGTATTTATACTCTATCACCCCTCTCCACCTTCCCGTCTATCCCCCACTCCCTCTTCTCCCTCTGGAGATCATTTGATCCCGGTGGTTGAGGAGAATAGAAGCCCTCTGCGTCCATCACTCGCACACACACACACGCACGCACACACACACACACACACACACACGCACGCACACACACGCACGCACACACACACACACACGCACACACACACTCATGCACACACACACACGCGCGCACGCACACACACACACGCACACACGCACACACGCCCACACACACACGCACGCACACACACACACACAAAAACACATACAGTCCATCACACACAGCCCTCTGTGCATTGGTTCCAACAGTAATGCCTCATAACACTCCATGCATCATGGCTTAAATTGAACTGCGGCCAGCCTGGCGGGGTGTTTTTGTGTCAGTGTCTGCTGTTTTCTGCTAGCGGCTGAATTCTGCTGAATTTGTTTCCCAGATTCAGATGTTTATTGGTCTAGAAAATGCTGACCGCAGAAGGAAGACAACGGGATACAGTCTGTGCCCTGTGTGTGTGTGTGTGTGTGTGTGTGTGTGTGTGTGTGTGTGTGTGTGTGTGTGTGTGTGTGTGTGTGTGTGTGTGTGTGTGTGTGTGTGTGTGTGTGTGTGTGTGTGCGTGCGTGCGTGCGTGCGTGCGTGCGTGCGTGCGTGCGTGCGTGCGTGCGTGCGTGCGTGTGTGCGTGCGTGCGTGTGTGTGTGTGTGCGTGTGTGTGATGAAGGTGGTTTGTAAAAGCAGGGAGCCAAATGAACCCACATCCTGTTGCTGTACTGTCTCTACAGGGCTTACGGCTTCACATCTAAAACCCTGGGCCCAGGAGAACAACACAGTAGTGTTCTTCTAGCCCAATGGCTACCAGCCCTGGTCCCAGAACAGCACAGTAGTATTCTTCTAGCCCAATGGCTACCAGCCCTGGTCCCAGGAGAACAGCACAGTAGTGTTCTTCTAGCCCAATGGCTACCAGCCCTGGTCCCAGAACAGCACAGTAGTATTCTTCTAGCCCAATGGCTACCAGCCCTGGTCCCAGGAGAACAGCACAGTAGTGTTCTTCTAGCCCAATGGCTACCAGCCCTGGTCCTACAGAGCATCAGAGTACGCAGGTTCTTGTTCCCGCCAAAACAGGACAAAGCTTGATTCTACTAGCCCATAAAAGCTTAGAATGGATCAGCCGACAGCAAAACGTCTCTATCTATCTCAAGGTTGGTGACCAAGACTTTACACCCTCTCTGTGATCTATGAATCGGTGTGTGTTTTATCATGGTGTGTCCTGACCTTGCTGGCGTGCAGCCTGCAGTCTTTGATGAAGAAGCTGGACGCTCCTTTAGAGGACCAGAGGAGCTTGGAGAGACCTGGCTGGATCTTCTTGTCCAGGAAACGGATGCGCTCCCGGAACAAACCCAGCTCTTCAGCAGACAGCGACGCCATGATCCTGACACACACACACACACACATACAGTATAGACACACACGGGACACACACACGGACCAAACATTAGTGTTTATATAAACATGATAATATTGGTTGTCTTTTCTTCAATTCATTTCCTGAACTGTATTGTTTAACAGAAATAGTCTGGGTCACTAAATACTGTATTACAGAAGGATGTCCAATCAAAAAAGCAGATTTTGACCAATGGGTAAAATATAGTTAACTGTGTAGATACTGGTCGAAAATCCGTGAAAAACAACTAGGCTGGATGTTGTGTCAACTAGGCTGGATGCTATGTCAACTAGGCTGGATGCTGTGTCAGCTAGGCTGGATGCTATGTCAGCTAGGCTGGATGCTGTGTCAACTAGGCTGGATGCTGTGTCAGCTAGGCTGGATGCTGTGTCAGCTAGGCTGGATGCTGTGTCAGCTAGGCTGGATGCTGTGTCAGCTAGGCTGGATGCTGTGTCAACTATGCTGGATGCTGTGTCAAGTCGGCTGGATGCTTTGTCAGCTAGGCTGGATGCTATGTCAGCTAGGCTGGATGCTATGTCAGCTAGGCTGGATGCTGTGTCAGCTAGGCTGGATGCTATGTCAGCTAGGCTGGATGCTATGTCAGCTAGGCTGGATGCTGTGTCAGCTAGGCTGGATGCTATGTCAGCTAGGCTGGATGCTGTGTCAACTAGGCTGGATGCTGTGTCAACTAGGCTGGATGCTGTGTCAACTAGGCTGGATGCTATGTCAGCTAGGCTGGATGCTGTGTCAGCTAGGCTGGATGCTGTGTCAACTAGGCTGGATGCTGTGTCAGCTAGGCTGGATGCTGTGTCAGCTAGGCTGGATGCTGTGTCAGCTAGGCTGGATGCTGTGTCAACTAGGCTGGATGCTGTGTCAACTAGGCTGGATGCTGTGTGAGAGTTAAGGCTACCTGACAGGCTCTCCATTGAACCTGTCATCTTTCTTCTGGAATCCGGAGGACATAAAGCCATATTGAGGTAAGACTGATATCGATTTTGAGACATGACATGTAGTATTTTCATATTTTAGTGTACGCTTTTCATATTGATGTGAATTTCCTGTTCTTTTCGAAGACTTCTCACAAAAACAAGCGCCGCTCTGTGAAATGTCAACGGAGCACGGAGCGTAGCACAAGCTGTTGATTCTCAAAGCCTTATACATTTAACTCAGTTCATTTGGCTTTTTGCGACCCGCAGAAACAACTTTGCAGATGACCACAACATGTAGAATGGTCAGAAGTCGCTGCGAGAAAGCGCCCCGCTCTGTCAACAGAGCTCGGTGTCTAGTAGCAGAAGTATTAGATGACCAAATCCCACTATTTAGATATAATGTTACTGATATGGTAGTGAAAACCCCCACTGAACGATTCAGAACATGAACAATCATATTTGTCTTGGTGAAATTAATTTTATAACACAATGAAGTGACATTTCATCCCCAAAGCGTGTTTGGGAAGAGTGGATGGACACCCTAAACACAGAGAAATATATAAACACTAACACACAGTTTGTCGATGCAGTATGCAGACACTTGACCTACGGCTAGGCCTCTTCTCACAGTAAGTTGTGAGCATTTATGCTATGCATGGCCTGCCACGTGCTAATTCACATCCACTCTGAGTGTGCTTCAATCTGAAGTGTTTCACAGTGTGTGTGTTCACTTTCAAGCAGTGTTGGGTGTGCTGAACTTTGCAGGGTCCCAGGCACCTTGTATACAGAGGCTTAAAGTCCAATTTGCCTCATACTGAACAAGGATGTGAGAGACTTAGGTACAGCGTGTGTGTGTGTGTGTGTGTGTGTGTGTGTGTGTGTGTGTGTGTGTGTGTGTGTGTGTGTGTGTCTGTGTGTGTGTCTGTGTGTGTGTCTGTGTGTGTGTCTGTGTGTGTGTCTGTGTGTGTGTCTGTGTGTGTGTGTGTGTGTGTGTGTGTGTGTGTGTGTGTGTGTGTGTGTGTGTGTGTGTGTGTGTGTGTGTGTGTGTGTGTGTGTGTGTGTCTGTACCGGTTGTAGTCTCGTACCACCAGCAGCACACTCTCCCTCATGCTGCGGAGCTCCTCTCTCCTCTGGTAGACGTCAGAGACGTAGTGGGGGATCTCGAACAGCAGACGCTCCCAGTAGTGGATCTCATTGAACATCTTCAGCATGTTCCTACACACAACCAAGGACAGGGAGTGTTCACAGTCTGGCAGAGGACGGATGTGCTGTGACGTGTCCTCTAACCGCCTGTCTGCGTTGGCGAAAACTCTCCTAACATAATCAGTCTCCTCCATCTTCCAAGTGTGTGTGTGTGTGTGTGTGTGTGTGTGTGTGTGTGTGTGTGTGTGTGTGTGTGTGTCCTCCGGTGTGAAACCCACTTGTCGAAGTTGATGTCCAGCATGCCCTGTTTCTCCTTGCAGCGCATCATGAGTGGCTGGTTCAGCCTCTTGAGACTCTGTCGGTCCAGAGACTGACTCCACTCAGAGAAGATCCTCCGGACCAACTCATCCAGGGTCTGGACCAGCTGGCTGTACGCCAGACGCACCTCCTCTCCACTGCCGATGTGGGGCAGGAAGTGGGCACACTGTACCACCTACCACACACAGGGTCATTCAACAAGAGTTTTAAAAAAGGAGCAACGGGACATACAGACGAGCTAAGAAAGGCAGACAGCAACTTGTATCAAAACCCGACCTCAGACGGACAGGAAGGGTCTCCAACGTTAACAGGATGCTTGTTGCTAAGTGTTTCTGTTGTATATTCTGTATCCTTGAACACTCACAACCACTTAACCGATGGAGAAATGTTTGATCTTATTAAACCTGTCTGTGTAGAATGAACGTTCTCCCTTGTTCTATGGTGCCTAATGTATCCGGAAAGATGCATTTCAACAGATAGCCGTTCCTTCCAGCCATATGCTCTGCGTAAGCAAAGAGACCAGGCAGACACAGCTGTGTTTAAAACACACAGATGCCAAGGCCATGTCTGGGCCCCTATCCATCTGATCTGGGATCAGTTTGGCCTTTCAGATAATGAATAAGATTACATGGACAGTCTGGGAGGACCTGATCGTAGATCGGTAGGACTCCTACTCTGAGATGCTTTATGAATCTGGGCCCTGGACTCAATGGACTGGCCCCCTGCCATGATAGGCCTGCTCCAAGCCCTAACTGGCTGATTCTCCCCATAGAGTACTACAGAGTACTGGAGCATCACTTCATTAAGGTTCATCTCCATATGTCTGAGGATGGCTTTGGCCTGCTATAACCCCTGTCTCCCCTACACAGTACTTTGGCCTGCTATAACCCCTGTCTCCCCTACACAGTACTTTGGCCTGCTATAACCCCTGTCTCCCTTATACAGTACTTTGGCCTGCTATAACCCCTGTCTCCCTTATACAGTACTTTGGCCTGCTATAACCCCTGTCTCCCTTATACAGTACTTTGGCCTGCTATAACCCCTGTCTCCCTTATACAGTACTTTGGCCTGCTATAACCCCTGTCTCCCGTATACAGTACTTTGGCCTGCTATAACCCCTGTCTCCCTTATACAGGACTTTGGCCTGCTATAACCCCTGTCTCCCCTATACAGTACTTTGGCCTGCTATAACCCCTGTCTCCCGTATACAGTACTTTGGCCTGCTATAACCCCTGTCTCCCTTATACAGGACTTTGGCCTGCTATAACCCCTGTCTCCCCTACACAGTACTTTGGCCTGCTATAACCCCTGTCTCCCTTATACAGTACTTTGGCCTGCTATAACCCCTGTCTCCCCTATACAGTACTTTGGCCTGCTATAACCCCTGTCTCCCGTATACAGTACTTTGGCCTGCTATAACCCCTGTCTCCCTTATACAGGACTTTGGCCTGCTATAACCCCTGTCTCCCCTATACAGTACTTTGGCCTGCTATAACCCCTGTCTCCCGTATACAGTACTTTGGCCTGCTATAACCCCTGTCTCCCTTATACAGTACTTTGGCCTGCTATAACCCCTGTCTCCCCTATACAGTACTTTGGCCTGCTATAACCCCTGTCTAACCCCCTCCCCTATACAGTACTTTGGCCTGCTATAACCCCTGTCTCCCTTATACAGGACTTTGGCCTGCTATAACCCCTGTCTCCCCTATACAGTACTTTGGCCTGCTATAACCCCTGTCTCCCCTACACAGTACTTTGGCCTGCTATAACCCCTGTCTCCCCCTTATACAGTACTTTGGCCTGCTATAACCCCTGTCTCCCTTATACAGTACTTTGGCCTGCTATAACCCCTGTCTCCCCCTTTGGTCTCCCTCCACTATACAGTACTTTGGCCTGCTATAACCCCCAGTACTTTGGCCTCTATAAAGCCTGTCTCCACTATACAGTACTTTGGCCTGCTATAACCCCTGTCTCCACTATACAGTACTTTGGCCTGCTATAACCCCTGTCTCCCCAGTACTTTGGCCTGCTAGTGTCCAGTACTTTGCCTGCCTGTCTATAACCCCTGTCTCCCCTATACAGTACTTTGGCCTGCTATAACCCCTGTCTCCCTTATACAGTACTTTGGCCTGCTATAACCCCTGTCTCCCCTATACAGTACTTTGGCCTGCTATAACCCCTGTCTCCCCTACACAGTACTTTGGCCTGCTATAACCCCTGTCTCCCTTATACAGTACTTTGGCCTGCTATAACCCCTGTCTCTCTTATACAGTACTTTGGCCTGCTATAACCCCTGTCTACTTTGGCCTGCTATAACCCCTGTCTCTCTTATACAGGACTTTGGCCTGCTATAACCCCTGTCTCCCCTATACAGTACTTTGGCCTGCTATAACCCCTGTCTCCCGTATACAGTACTTTGGCCTGCTATAACCCCTGTCTCCCTTATACAGTACTTTGGCCTGCTATAACCCCTGTCTCCCCTATACAGTACTTTGGCCTGCTATAACCCCTGTCTCCCTTATACAGTACTTTGGCCTGCTATAACCCCTGTCTCCCTTATACAGGACTTTGGCCTGCTATAACCCCTGTCTCCCATATACAGGACTTTGGCCTGCTATAACCCCTGTCTCCACTATACAGTACTTTGGCCTGCTATAACCCCTGTCTCCACTATACAGTACTTTGGCCTGCTATAAAGCCTGTCTCCACTATATAGTACTTTGGCCTGCTATAACCCATGTCTACACTATACAGTACTTTGGCCTGCTATAACCCCTGTCTCCACTATACAGTACTTTGGCCTGCTATAACCCCTGTCTACACTATACAGTACTTTGGCCTGCTATAACCCCTGTCTCCACTATACAGGACTTTGGCATGCTATAACCCCTGTCTCCACTATACAGTACTTTGGCCTGCTATAACCCCTGTCTACACTATACAGTACTTTGGCCTGCTATAACCCCTGTCTACACTATACAGTACTTTGGCCTGCTATAACCCCTGTCTCCACTATACAGGACTTTGGCATGATATAACCCCTGTCTCCACTATATAGTACTTTGGCCTGCTATAACCCATGTCTACACTATACAGTACTTTGGCCAGCTATAACCCCTGTCTCCACTATACAGTACTTTGGCCTGCTATAACCCCTGTCTACACTATACAGTACTTTGGCCTGCTATAACCCCTGTCTCCACTATACAGGACTTTGGCATGCTATAACCCCTGTCTCCACTATACAGTACTTTGGCCTGCTATAACCCATGTCTACACTATACAGTACTTTGGCCTGCTATAACCCCTGTCTACACTATACAGTACTTTGGCCTGCTATAACCCCTGTCTCCACTATACAGTACTTTGGCCTGCTATAACCCCTGTCTCCACTATACAGTACTTTGGCCTGCTATAACCCATGTCTACACTATACAGTACTTTGGCCTGCTATAACCCCTGTCTACACTATACAGTACTTTGGCCTGCTATAACCCCTGTCTCCACTATACAGGACTGTGGCATGCTATAACCCCTGTCTCCACTATACAGTACTTTGGCATGCTATAACCCCTGTCTCCACTATACAGTACTTTGGCCTGCTATAACCCCTGTCTCCCCTTTACAGTACCTCTTCTCTGTGGGTTTACCGACACAGTAGGCGTCCTTCCAATGTAACCTCACTCTCATTGAATGTGACACCTTTCCCCTCCAAAAGGCCTACAGCTGGGTTTGACCTATGGCCTCAAAGTTCAAATGAAGTTGAATAAAACAAATATCTTAATGATCACCCCTTCTCAATGACGGTGTAGACTGTAACCATGTGTAGCCTCTGGCCCTACCCCTCCTCTCACCTCCATGGGTCTCTCTATGCGTCGCCGCAGGGCTCTAGCCCAGTGGGCCTGTCCAGCATGGAGGGGCATGTGGGCAGGGGTGTGGAACACCTTTTTACTCAGCTCCTTGTTGACCAGGTTGAGTTCCTTATTAAAAAGACCATAGACATCTACCGTCTTCCTGTCTATGGTCCTTTTGATGGCCTGGAGAGAGAGGGGGAGGGAGGGGGGAGAGAGAGAGCAAGAGAGGGAGGGAGAGAGAAAGAGAGGGAGAGAGAGAGAGAGGGAGAGAGCGTGACGTGAGAGAGAGAGCAAAAGAGGGAGGAGGAGGGAGGGGGGAGAGAGAGAGAGCAAGAGAGGGAGGGGGATGGAGGGGGGAGAGAGAGAGAGCAAGAGAGGGAGGGGGAGGGAGGGGGGAGAGAGGGAGGGAGGGAGGGAGGGAGGGAGAGAGAGAGAGAGAGAGAGAGAGAGAGAGAGAGAGAGAGAGAGACAGACAGAAAGAGAGACAGAGAGAGACAGAGACAGAGGGGCAGGGACAGAGACAGAGACAGAGACAGAGGGGCAGAGACAGAGACAGAGACAGAGGGGCAGAGACAGAGACAGAGAGAGACAGAGGGGCAGAGACAGAGACAGAGACAGAGAGACAGAGACAGAGGGGCAGAGACAGAGACAGAGGGGCAGAGACAGAGAGGCAGAGACAGAGGTGCAGAGACAGAGAGGCAGAGACAGAGGGGCAGAGACAGAGACAGAGGGGCAGAGACAGAGACAGAGGGGCAGAGACAGATACAGAGACAGAGAGACAGAGACAGAGGGGCAGAGACAGAGACAGAGGGGCAGAGACAGAGAGGCAGAGACAGAGGTGCAGAGACAGAGAGGCAGAGACAGAGACAGAGGGGCAGAGACAGAGACAGAGGGGCAGAGACAGAGACAGAGGGGCAGAGACAGATACAGAGACAGAGAGACAGAGACAGAGGGGCAGAGACAGATACAGAGACAGAGAGACAGAGACAGAGGGGCAGAGACAGAGACAGAGACAGAGAGACAGAGACAGAGAGAGAGACAGAGACAGAGAGAGAGACAGAGGGGCAGAGACAGAGACAGAGGGGCAGAGACAGAGACAGAGGGGCAGAGACAGAGACAGAGGTACAGAGACAGAGACAGAGGGGCAGAGACAGAGACAGAGACAGAGGGGCAGAGACAGAGACAGAGACAGAGACAGAGACAGATACAGAGAGAGACAGAGACAGAGACAGAGAGACACATTACTTGACACATTGGAAATAATTAACAAAAAAACTGAGCAAACTAGAATGCTATTTGGCCCTACACAGAGAGTACACAGCGGCAGAATACCTGACCACTGTGACTGACCCAAAATTAAGGAAAGCTTTGACTATGTACAGACTCAGCGAGCATAGCCTTGCTATTGAGAAAGGCCGCCGTAGGCAGACATGGCTCTCAAGAGAAGACAGGCTATGTGCTCACTGCCCACAAAATGAGGTGGAAACTGAGCTGCACTTCCTAACCTCCTGCCCAATGTATGACCATATTAGAGAGACATATTTCCCTCAGATTACACAGATCCACAAAGAATTCGAAAACAAATCCAATTTTGAAAAACTCCCATATCTACTGGGTGAAATTCCACAGTGTGCCATCAGAGCAGCAAGATTTGTGACCTGTTGCCACGAGAAAAGGGCAACCAGTGAAGAACACGCACCATTGTAAATACAACCCATATCTATGCTTATTTATTTTATCTTGTGTCCTTAACCATTTGTACATGGTAAAAACACTGTATATATATATATTATGACATTTGTAATGTCTTTATTGTTTTGAAACTTCTGTATGTGTGATGTCTACTGTTAATTTTTATTATTTATTTCACTTTATATATTATCTACCTTACTTGCTTTGGCAATGTTAACACATGTTACCCATGCCAATAAAGCCCCTTGAATTGAATTGAATTGACAGAAAGACAGAGACAGAGGGGCAGAGACAGAGACAGAGACAGAGGGGCAGAGACAGAGACAGAGAGAGAGACAGATACAGAGAGAGAGACAGAGACAGAGAGACAGAGACAGAGTGCATTTACTCGACAGTGTTTATCTCTGTTATGAAATGACTCCCAGATAGTACATAAAGTAGTTTGAGCGTGAGAAAGTCCTTTACCAGTCATGCACACACACACCCTAAGCTTTAAAAAGCACCAGAGGATGAATAATCTACAGAGGCCTTGCTATTGTTGAAAAATGCTATTCCCCAAGTATTAGAGTGATAGAATGGCCCGATGCTGCATGGTCCATTTAGGAGAAAGAAATAGACGTCTGTGCTGGCCAGCCGTATCGTAACAAAAAGATGTAGTCATATAAAGTGCTGGTTTTACTGTGTGGTTAATGAAAGGAGTGTTGTGTGTGTGGAAGTAAATTGGCATATGAATGCAGGTGTGTGGTGTGTGTGTGTGTGTGTGTGTGTGTGTGTGTGTGTGTGTGTGTGTGTGTGTGTGTGTGTGTGTGTGTGTGTGTGTGTGTGTGTGTGTGTGTGTGTGTGTGTGTGTGTGTGTGTGTGTGTGTGTCGTGTACCTCGCGGGCAGACAGGTGCTGGAAGACGTCTAGCAGCTGAACGCCCTCCTCCACGGTGTTGACCGTCTCAAACGCCGTGCTGATCAGGTTCTGCATCATCACCTCCAGGTCCTTCACTCCCGCACGGAACCTACCAAAATGCACACACACATTAAAACATGTACAGACACACATGATTGATGATTGGGTGAAATGGTGACCCACACAACACATGGATCAAACCGTTTCTCACACATGTAAGCGAAAACTCTCTCTCACACACACCCCGACACACACACCCACACCACAGGGTGTAGGCTAGTATTGATTGGACCAATAGTAATGTGCTGAGTGGCTATGAAACAGCTGCCCCTGACACAAGCCCAGCTGTCTTGGCAACAACATTATGACCCCACGACCTCCAGCGACCCCCATCCATCATCCACATCAAACACACACCAGCCCCCTGGCCAGCCCCTGTTCCCAACACCCCCGCTACCCTGGCGCAGGGGTATGGAGGGGTGGATAGTCCCCTGAGGATCCACACACACACTCCCTCACCTCCCCTCCCCCACCCCCCCACCTCCCCCTTCTCTAATCATGTTATTCAGATGAGGAGTCCAATAGGCTGCTGTCACCGGAACTCTGAATGACAAGAAGGTGCGTTGCTGTACAACCCTGTATAGGCCCGACCCATAGGGGCCTCTTCGCTCATAGATAGGTGTGTGTCCCAAATGGCACCCTATCCCCTATATAGTGCACCACATTTGAGCTTTGTGTCCAAAAAGTAGTGCACCCTATGTAGGGTATAGGGCGTCATTTGGGACGTATCGTAGTCACCGCAGCCCGGGTCATTCATCTAAAAGACAGTCAGACACATACTAACGATGTATTAATGCTGTGTCAGAGAGGTGTTAGTGGGTACTGTCCCGGGTCTGGACAGCATTGATCCAACTCCTACACCATCAAGTTTGGAATTAGTGTGTGGAAAACAGACACAGCTATAAGTGTATAGGCCAGGGTTTCCTTTAGGAAAATGGATAATTGACTATTACTAACTATTATTTATTCACATTATAAGAAAAGCAATTCGCACAAGGCAGTAGGTTGTGTGCGAATGTTCATTCCAAAATGCAATTATCGGGAAAACACTGTTGTCATGCTAGCGGTTTCATGTGACCGAGATGAAAATATCCGTTAGAAATTTAGAAAGAGGGGAGATCTAAAGATGCAACAACTAGCATGGGTTGTTAGGGGAGATCTAAAGATGTAACAACTAGCATGGGTTGTTAGGGGAGATCTAAAGATGCAACAACTAGCAGGGGTTGTTAGGGGAGATCTAAAGATGCAACAAATAGCAGGGGTTGTTAGGGGAGATCTAAAGATGCAACAACTAGCATGGGTTGTTAGGGGAGATCTAAAGATGCAACAACTAGCATGGGTTGTTAGGGGAGATCTAAAGATGCAACAACTAGCATGGGTTGTTAGGGGAGATCTAAAGATGCAACAACTAGTAGGGGTTGTTAGGGGAGATCTAAAGATGCAACAACTAGCAGGGGTTGTTAGGGGAGATCTAAAGATGCAACAACTAGCAGGGGTTGTTAGAGGAGATCTAAAGATGCAACAACTAGCATGGGTTGTTAGGGGAGATCTAAAGATGCAACAACTAGCATGGGTTGTTAGGGGAGATCTAAAGATGCAACAACTAGCATGGGATGTTAGGGGAGATCTAAAGATGCAACAACTAGCATGGGTTGTTAGGGGCGATCTGGAGATGCAACAACTAGCATGGGTTGTTAGGGGAGATCTAAAGATGCAACAACTAGCATGGGTTGTTAGGGGAGATCTAAAGATGCAACAACTAGCATGGGTTGCTAATATGACTAGGATTATGCCTTTGGCTACTGGACAATGAAAGAAACCAATAGAACATGACAGAAATAGGCTACTGGTTTAAATGGCATATGGAAGTCTTTATCAAATAAATTGCCTCCACGAATATGGTTGCATTTTGGCTAGGCTACATTGAAGCAAGGTAAAACATGCCTCATAATATGTACTAAAATGTTCAGGTTTCAAACAATTAAGTACATGTTCTCAAAATGCATACTGCATTTGCAGTAAACAGGGATCCTAGTAGATCGAAACAGTATATAAACAGTATATGACAGACGCTGCTATAACACTTAACCGTGCAACCATTTTGGTCCCATATGCTCCTAAATAACCCAGATAATAATTGTTGTAATTATTACTTTGCCTTTCCGCAGCCTCTGAGTGCCATAGATAATTCACAGAGTGCAGATTCGTGACCGTTGCACCATTACTGCAGAGAAAATGTCTTGTTTCTAGCCCAAACGTTCAAATGTTAGGACCCACGTTACATTTTACATTTATAAACCATCTCGCGAGCCGCTAACCTTGTTCAGTCATGTTACAGCATTTGCTTACAGCCTGGTAACCACAGATGATAGTTATCATAAACATTGTGGTAACTTTACCAGTAGTATCCAAACACTTGGTGGCACAGAAAGAAAAAACAGGCTATATTTGAATCTTTAAAAAAAAAATTACTTCTGCTGCTCCTTACTCAGTATTTTGTAATTGCTAGCAATTCTGATCGTTTGTTGTTGTAGTCGTCGTGCCAGGAGGTGTTCTGACAGACAGACAGACGGTACCTGTTGTAGTCGTCGTGCCAGGAGGTGTTCTGACAGACGGTACCTGTTGTAGTCGTCGTGCCAGGAGGTGTTCTGACAGACGGTACCTGTTGTAGTCGTCGTGCCAGGAGGTGTTCTGACAGACGGTACCTGTTGTAGTCGTCGTGCCAGGAGGTGTTCTGACAGATGGTACCTGTTGTAGGAGGTGTTCTGACAGATGGTACCTGTTGTAGTCGTCGTGCCAGGAGGTGTTCTGACAGACAGACAGACGGTACCTGTTGTAGTCGTCGTGCCAGGAGGTGTTCTGACAGACGGTACCTGTTGTAGTCGTCGTGCCAGGAGGTGTTCTGACAGACAGACGTGCCAGGAGGTGTTCTGACAGACGGTACCTGTTGTAGTCGTCGTGCCAGGAGGTGTTCTGACAGACAGACAGACGGTACCTGTTGTAGTCGTCGTGCCAGGTGTTCTGACAGACAGACAGACGGTACCTGTTGTAGTCGTCGTGCCAGGTGTTCTGACAGACAGACAGACGGTACCTGTTGTAGTCGTCGTGCCAGGAGGTGTTCTGACAGACGGTACCTGTTGCAGTCGTCGTGCCAGGAGGTGTTCTGACAGACGGTACCGTTGTACCTGGAGGTGTTCTGACAGACGGTACCTGTTGTAGTCGTCGTGCCAGGAGGTGTTCTGACAGACAGACAGACAGACAGACTGTACCTGCTGTAGTCGTCGTGCCAGGAGGTGTTCTGACAGATGGACGGACAGACAGACAGACGGTACCTGTAGTAGTCGTCGTGCCAGGTGTTCTGACAGACAGACAGACAGACAGACGGTACCTGTTGTAGTCGTCGTGCCAGGTGTTCTGACAGACAGACAGACGGTACCTGTTGTAGTCGTCGTGCCAGGAGGTGTTCTGACAGACAGACAGACAGACAGACAGACAGACAGACGGTACCTGTTGTAGTCGTCGTGCCAGGAGGTGTTCTGACAGACGGTACATGTTGTAGTCGTCGTGCCAGGTGTTCTGACAGACAGACAGACAGACAGACAGACAGACAGACAGACGGTACCTGTTGTAGTCGTCGTGCCAGGAGGTGTTCTTTACGTCCAGGATGCCCTTGCGGACGTGTTGAAGGATCAGCAGGCTGCGTCCAAACGTGGACTCCATCTCCAGCAGGCTGCGGGTCACCTCCGCCCCCTGGCGTCCGGCGAAGCAGGGCAGGGGTATCTGCTCGCCCTCCTCCCGCCTGGCAAACTGCTGCTGGCAGTCACACACCTGGGAGGGGAGAGGGTCAGAGGCCGGCGGAGACAGATCACACACGCACCCGCGTTGGGACACACAAACATGCACGTACACACATGCGAGCACTTGCACATGGATCAGCAGAGTGACAGCACAGTGTGACAGTATCCACATAGGGAGGGAGGGAGGGAGGGAGGGAGGGAGGGAGGGAGGGAGGGAGGGAGGGAGGGAGGGAGGGAGGGAGGGAGGGAGGGAGGGAGGGAGGGAGGGAGGGAGGGAGGGGAGGGAGGGAGGGAGGGAGGGAGGGAGGGAGGGAGCAGTGCAGTAACACAGTCAGTGTGACAGGGACATGGTAGGAGAAGGACAAATAGAGGAGCGTGATGGTGATGGTGAGACAAAATACAGTGCAACACAGAAAAAGGTGTATTCAAGAGTGTGAGACACAAATGGGGAAGTGATTGTGGAGAATTCAGAAGAGGTGAGATGAAGTTGATGGCACGTTGTGAATATCTACATTTATTTTAACCTTGCCTTGTTGTGTGTGTGTGTGTTCATTAGTGGTTTATTTTGTGAGTTTATGTGTTGTTATGACCATGGAGCTCTGACGCATGATTAATGTGCGTGTGTGTGTGTGTGTGTGTGTGTGTGTGTGTGTGTGTGTGTGTGTGTGTGTGTGTGTGTGTGTGTGTGTGTGTGTGTGTGTGTGTGTGTGTGTGTGTGTGTGTGTGCGTGTGCGTGTGCGCGCGTGGGTACCTGGGTGGTGAGCATGTGTGTGCGTGTGCGTGTGCGTGTGCATGTGCATGCGTGCGTGCGTGCGTGCGTGTGTGTGTGTGTGTGTGTGTGTGTGTGAGAGAGAGACCTCACCTCCAGCAGGTCTTTGCACCTCTGTATAAAGGCATCGACCAATGCAAAGATGCTGGTCTGGTCCAGGACCCAGCCTTTAGAAGAGTACCTAGAAAGAGAGAGAAAGAAAGAGGGAGAGAGAGAGAAAGAGAAGGAGACAGAGAGAGAGTGAGTGGGGGAGAGGGGGAGTGAAACAAAAGGAAAGAAATAGTGAGAGGAAGCCACAGAAAGTGCTTCACTCACGGCCTCTCTCTCCATCTCCACAGCCGACAGAGAATGACATAAACAAAAGCAATAGAAACAGTGAACTCCGATCCATAGGGGTAAGGGATAAGGCCAGAAATGATCTGTCATTGGCATAATTTCATTCTTCCAAACTTCTGTATGGCAGTGGGGTTGGAAGTGGGATTGCTTTTCACACTTCATTCTTCTCCTGATGGAAAGGTCATCTCTACCGCAGCTTTTGAAACACAAACATTTAGGGTTTCTGTTATGGAGGGAAAATGGGACCCGGTTCAGAGGGGCGGAGGCCGTGGGAAGAGAATGTAGGGAGTAGAAGTTGCAGAGAGCTACACACTAGAGGTCGACCGATTAATCGGCATGGCCGATGGCCAAGTTTTCATGACAATCGGTAATCTGCATTTTTGGACGCCGATTACACTGCAATCCACGAGGAGACTGCATGGCAGGCTGACCACCTGTTACTCCACGAGGAGACTGCGTGGCAGGCTGACTACCTGTTACTCCATGAGGAGACTGCGTGGCAGGCTGACTACCTGTTACTCCATGAGGAGACTGCGTGGCAGGCTGACCACCTGTTACTCCACGAGGAGACTGCATGGCAGGCTGACTACCTGTTACTCCACGAGGAGACTGCATGGCAGGCTGACACCTGTTACTCCACGAGGAGACTGCATGGCAGGCTGACTACCTGTTACTCCACGAGGAGACTGCATGGCAGGCTGAACACCTGTTACTCCACGAGGAGACTGCATGGCAGGCTGACTACCTGTTACTCCACGAGGAGACTGCATGGCAGGCTGACTACCTGTTACTCCACGAGGAGACTGCATGGCAGGCTGACTACCTGTTACTCCACGAGGAGACTGCATGGCAGGCTGAACACCTGTTACTCCACGAGGAGACTGCATGGCAGGCTGAACACCTGTTACTCCACGAGGAGACTGCATGGCAGGCTGACTACCTGTTACTCCACGAGGAGACTGCATGGCAGGCTGAACACCTGTTACTCCACGAGGAGACTGCATGGCAGGCTGAACACCTGTTACTCCACGAGGAGACTGCATGGCAGGCTGAACACCTGTTACTGGCAGGCCACCTGTTACTCCAGGAGACTGCATGGCAGGCTGAACACCTGTTACTCCACGAGGAGACTGCATGGCAGGCTGACTACCTGTTACTCCACGAGGAGACTGCATGGCAGGCTGAACACCTGTTACTCCACGAGGAGACTGCATGGCAGGCTGAACACCTGTTACTCCACGAGGAGACTGCATGGCAGGCTGACTACCTGTCACTCCACGAGGAGACTGCATGGCAGGCTGACTACCTGTTACTCCACGAGGAGACTGCATGGAAGGCTGACTACCTGTTACGCGAGTGCAGCAAGAAGCCAAGGTAAGTTGCTAGCTAGCACTAAACTTATCTTATAAAAATCAATCAATCTTAACATAATCACTAGTTAACTACACAAGGTTGATGATATTACTAGTTTAACTAGCTTGTCCTGCGTTGCATATAATCAATGCGATGCATATTAATTTATCATCGAATCACAGCCTACTTTTTGATTTAACACAAGCACATTCGCGAACAAATCACAATCATTGCACCAATTTACCTCATCTTAAAATCAATACACAAGTATATTTTTTAAACCTGCATATTTAATTAAAAGCAATTCATATTAGCAGGCAATATTAACTAGGTAAATTGTGTCACTTCTCTTGCGTTCATTGCAAGCAGTGTCAGAGTATATGCAACAGTTTGGGCCGCCTGGCTCGTTGTGAACTGTGTGAAGACCATTTCTTCCTCACAAAGACCGTAATTAATTTGCCAGAATTTTACATAATTATGACATAACATTGAAGGTTGTGCAATGTAACAGCAATATTTAGACTTAGGGATGCCACGCGTTCGATTAAATAGGGAACGGTTCCGTATTTCACTGAAAGAATAAACGTTTTGTTTTCAAAATGATAGTTTGTGGATTTGACCATATTAATGACCGAAGGCTCATATTTCTGTGTGTTTATTATATTATAATTAACTATATGATTTGATATTTCAAGCTCTTCGTAATGCTTGAAGCACGGCGCTGTTTATGACTTCAAGCCTATCAACTCCCGAGATTAGGCTGGCAATACTATAGTGCCTATAAGAACATCCAATAGTCAAAGGTATATGAAATACAAATGGTATAGAGAGAAATAGTCCTATAATTCCTATAACTACAACCTAAAACTTCTTACCTGGGAATATTGAAGACTCATGTTAAAAAGAACCACCAGCTTTCATATGTTCTCATGTTCTGAGCAAGGAACTTAAACGTTAGCTTGTTTACATGGCACATATTGCACTTTTACTTTCTTCTCCAACACTGTGTTTTTGCATTATTTAAACAAATTGGTGAATTCACCTTCTGACATCCAGTGGAACAGCCACTTTACAATAGTGCATCTAAATTGAACATGTTTCATTATTTATGGGGAGGCAAGGATTTGAACTTCCTAAATCTTCTCATTGAATCTCCTGAAATTAAATGGAACTGAGCCACACAGACCAAATACATTTGATTGATTGTACCGGACACAAATGGAGTCTTAGACTAAAAAACACCTCAATAGAGGAACTCCATTGCACATGCTTCTTAGTGGGAGAATATTATTTATCAAA
>NC_088238.1:43947423-43949923 GCF_036934945.1 Oncorhynchus masou masou
TGCTATATTGTGGTTAAAGAGTTACCTGTCTAACAGAACACAAAGGTGTTCTTTAATGGGAGCCTATCCAACATCCAGGTAGAATCAGGAATTCCTCAGGGCAGCTGTCTAGGCCCCTAACATTCTTCAGTCTTTACTAACGACATGCCTTGAGTAAAGCTAGTGTGTCTATGTATGCGGATGACTCAACACTATATACAGTACATCAGCTACTACAAAGACTGAAATGACTGCAACACGCAAGGAATAAGTTAGTCCTAAATATTTTATTACAATTTTATTTGGGACAAATCATTCAGTAAACCCTAAACCTGAACTAAATATTGTAATGAATAATGTGGAAATCCAGCAAGTTGATGTGACTAAACTGCTTAAGAGTAACCCTGGAATGTAAACTGTCATGGTCAAAACATATTGATACAACAGTAGCTAAGATGGGGAGAAGTCTGTCCATAATAAAGCGCTGCTCTGCCTTCTTAACAGCACTATCAACAGTTTTGTTGCATCCGTACTACTGTTCAGTTGTGAGTCAGGTGCCACAAAGAGGAACTTAGGAAAATTACAATTGGCTCAGAACAGGGCAGCACGGCTGGCTCTTGGATGTACACAGAGAGCTACCGTTAACAATACGCATGTCAATCTCTCCTGGATCAAAGTGGAGGAGAGATTGACTTCATCACTATTTGTATTTGTGAGTATTGACATGTTGAATGCACCGAGCTGTCTGTCTGAACTACTGGCACACAGAACTCTATTCCACATCAAGTGACTCATGCAAGCAGTAAAAGCAACACAAACATAGACACAGTGTAACGTGTACACTAATAATAGGGAAGCAAGTACAAGGAGTGAATTGAATAAATAAACGAGCATGGAACAAAACAAGACATGCGAGTAGCGTACAGATATGAAATATATAAACAGAAACAATAAGGCCTGGGGAAAGAACCAAAGGGTGTGACAGATACAGGGGAGGTGATCAGGAAGGTGATGGAGGCCAGGTGAGTCTCTTGAGGCGCAGGTGCGCGTAACGATGGTGGCAGGTGTGCGTAATAATGAATAAACTGGTGACAACGAGCGCCAGAGAGGGGAAGCGAGAGTAGACGTGACACACAGACACATGCATACAAACACACTATAACATACGCACGATATACACACGTACACATGGATTTTGTGTTGTAGATGTGTGGTAGTAGAGTAGGGGCCTAAGGGCACACATTTAATGTGTTGTAAAATCTGTTTTATTTTTATTTGTTTATAAAAAAAGATGTAACCTTTATTTAACTAGGCCCTATGGGACTCCTGATCACGACCAGTTGTGATACAGCCTAGAATCGAACCAGGTCTGTAGTGACGCCTCTAGCACTGAGATGCAGTGCTTTAGACCGCTGCACCACTCTTTGTGAATGTATTGTAATGTTTTGAAAATTGGATAACTGCCTTAATTTTGCTGGACCCAGGATGAGTAGCTGAAGCCTTGGCAGCAGTTAATGCAGATCCATAATAAATACAAATACCTCACTTTTTTAGGCGGCTAAAACCATGATTTGGTCAAACAGTAAAGTATATTATCCTCATGATTCCAATAAGGAAAGTGTCTGCCTGCCCCTGTACCTGTTTGGCTGGGGCCTGCTGCTATGTCAGGCAAGCCACTCTCTCCTTTCCCAGTGGCAAACAAACTGCTCCGGGGAGAAAATAAAGTGTTCTGATTGTATAACATTTTTAAATCCAATTGCGGGGGAAAACAGAGCTATCCTGTTGTCACAGTTGGAAAGAGGAGGTTCTCAGCTTCTTTCTCAACTCTATTTTACAAACGTGATAGGCTATTTGATATGGCTCTGAGATACGGAGCAAGCGAAATGCGCATTAGCCCCTGCGAGTGCATAGGCCTCATTGGGTGCAAAAACATTTTTACTGTTAGATTCATAGACGGCTACTAGCAGTGGGTATTATATTTATAGGAGGCGATCTAGCTAATGTGTTTTGAGTTTCCACATATTTAAGGGGTGAATTAGTCCCAAATAAATTAGCCAATGATATTAGAGCACGTACCAATGCAGGCAAATTCATCTATATTGAACAGTAAAATATAATAACAATAGCTTCATTGTCTACCCAAAATAGCCAAAATTAAGTTGCACGTAAAAATATTTTGAATCACAACATGAGAAGCTGATGAAATACCATCTCAGTAGTCCATTAGACTTTCTAATGAAGCACTGTGAAAGACTTTATAAGATGCTGATAATAATAATAATAATAATATATTATTTAGCACACGCTTTCATTCAGCGACTTACGGTCATGACTGAATACATTTTACGTATGGATGGTCCCGGGAATCGAACCCATTATCCTAGCTAAGCTACTCTATTGAATGACGGCGCGATAAAAACGTGGGCCGGTGCCACCAACTGAAAAACGTAGTGGCACCAGTGCCACCAGGGGAAAATGTTAGCACCCTTGAATTTATTTAGGCAGGAGGAAGAGAGTTGAG
>NC_088238.1:43952423-43977423 GCF_036934945.1 Oncorhynchus masou masou
AATAAACAAACATACAGTCAATAACACAATAGAAAAATGTATATACAGTGTGTGCAAATGTAGTAAGATTAGGGAGGTAAAGGCAATAAATAGGCCCTAGTGGTGAAATAATTACAATATAGCAATTAAACACTGGAGTGATAGATGTGCAGATGATGAATGTGCAAGTAGAAATACTGGTTGCCCCTAGTTTGAAGATGTAATCCGGAGACAGGTGTTTTATACAACAGCCTTCTGTATTCTCTTTTCGACTCCCTCCACATTTGCAATCAAACGCCAGAATGTTCTGCATCTCCTTAGCTGTCATACTCTGCTTCCACCGGGCATTCCACTGATTCCAAAACTTGGCCCTCTTAGTGATATCTTTCAAAAAAAGCTGCGTTAGCAAGAAAACCCTACACATACTGAGTCTATGTTATAGACAGAAGTGTGCTACATGGCAGACCAATCCAAAGTCATCTCTTGGCATGTCCTGCCATCCATTATCTCAACCAACCATTGGTAGCGGGAAGGTTTCTGTCTTTTTCCATGTCTAAACCAACTAGGCTCGTAATTTAACCATTTTATTCGTATTTACAGATGGCAAGTAATGAGGTGGTAAAATCAGGTGGTGTTTTTGGTGTGACAGTAACGTCATACTATGCTATTACATGTGGTTGTGTTATGTAGAATACTACTTGAATTATGATGTGATCTTCCAAGACATTGACTCAGCTTTGATCTAACTTTCCTTAACGGGCACCATTGTGAGAAGTGGCGGAACGACGCTCTTAGTGCGCTCTGGCAGCACGACACCCCTCCTCGCAAAATGTGGTGATGCAAGACAGGAGAGACCACATGTGCGACTGTTTTATACAAATCTGGGAACATGTGACCAAGGAAACATTTCTGGTTGGTTTCAGGGAATGTAAAACAGGAAGGGAGACTTTTAAAATGAGATTGAGTGAAGTAGCAGCAAATGTGTTGAATGAGAAACTAATGAGAAACATGGAGAGCCTCACAAGTTTGACGAAATTAGCTTATAGCCTATCTTTCAGTCTAATAAGGCTATTTACTTACTTTTGTAGCTCTTAGTCAGAAGCACGCTTTTTGTAAGTAGTTAGGCCTAACTGTCCTCTCCAAGTTTAGCTGGAATTTTGCCGGGAAAGGATTTGAGAAATTGTTGGTTTACGATAGGCCTATGACATTGGCCTACCTCTCAATCTCAACAACTATTGGAGAAGTGTTGAACATCACCAGTACCACATCCTTATGATATACATCATCTATCCATGAACATCCTTATGATATACTGTACATCTATCCATGAACGCAAAGTGACTGCAAGAGACAGGTTGGAATGAACAAATCAACCGTTTCTTTCGAAATTAGTGGTGTTTGAATGTGTTGATGTAAAATGTGATTATTTGGTTGCAGGACGCTGGACAACGGGTCAAAATGCGGGACTGTCCCGCACAATCCGGGACAAAGTGGTCACCCTAATCCCCTCCTCCCCCTTCTCTCTTATCCTCACCTAGCTGGGGATGGCTCTTATGAGAGCGGATGGAATGTGCTTCATTCTTTAAAGGTGGCTATCTCGCAGAAGGACAGAGGCATCCCAGTTCAAAGATAACGGAATAGTGAAAGGACACTAATTGGATCTGAAACATTCTTGGCTGTAAACGGTTCCAACACCCCACTCTTATACTTAACTTGTCTCCCGGAAGATACCACACAACCACATCGCAGCAGCTCTGTCTTATGCTAAGATACAGTATTAGGTGATATGGCTAGCCTCAATGTACAGTATCAGTCAAAAGCTTGGACACACCGACTCATTCAAGAGTCTTTCTTTATTTTTACTACTTCTACTGTCAGGATTTGGCCAGGGTTGTTCCGGGTTTTGGTCACTAGATGCCCCCATTGTGCTTTTTGACCTTATGTTTTTTCCCTTGTTCCCCATTATTATTTGCACCTGTGCCTCGTTTCACCTGATTGTATTTAAACCCTTAGTTTCCCTCAGTTCTGTGCTCTGTGTTTGTATGTTAGCACCCAGCCCTAGTGTTCTGTGTTTTCTTGTCGATTCCGGTGGATGCTCTTGTGGAATTCTGTTTTTGTTTTTGAGTATCTCTTGAGGCTTTTTTGTGCTATTCCTACCACCTTTTGTATTTGCCATTTTTGTATTGAAGGACTTCTCCTTTTTACTTTATTAAATACACCGTCTTAAGTACTGCTGTGTCTGCCTCATCTTCTGGGTTCTGCTGACTATTCGTGGCTCAGTTGGTTAAGTGACTGTGTCTCACTCCGGAGACCCAGGTTCGTAACCGGGTCCTGACAGAAACACAGAGCCAATAATGAACCCAGAGGCAGCCAGTTCCCAGGACCTTGTTGCCATGCTGTCCCACCACCAGGAGACTGTCCAACGCCACGAAGCCGCCCTGGTTCAGCAAGAGGCCTTAATGGCTAGACATTCTCATCTTCTGTCGGAGATGCTGACTTCCATTAAGCAAATATCTGATCGTCTTACCCCAGCAACAGTTCCCGTCCCAGTACCTCAGATTCACGTACCCATGGCAGTTAACCCCCTGGCTGAACCTCGTCTTCCACCTCCCCAACGGTTCTCAGGTGATCCAAGTGCTTGTAAAGGGTTTCTCACCCAATGTTCTCTCTCCTTTGAGCTACAACCCTCGTCGTTTCCCACCGACTGGTCTAAGATCGCTTATATCATCACCCTGCTGTCGGAAAAAGCCCTGGCCTGGGCTACTGCTGTGTGGGATGCCCATAGTTCCTGCTGTGCCAGCTACTCTGCCTTTGCTGAGGAATTCAAACGAGTGTTTCAAGGCCCAAGCAGTGGTTCTGACTCAGCCAAACAGCTCCTGACTCTCCACCAAGGTTGGCGCAGCGTGACGGACTATGCCATCCAGTTCCGCACGGTGGCAGCAGCAAGTGGCTGGAACAACGAGGCGCTCACGGTGTGCTTTCTGAAAGGCCTTTCCGACACTATCCAAGATGAACTGGCCACTCGGGAACCACCGGACAATCTCGAGTCCCTGATCAAGTTGACCTCACGCATTGACCAGCGTCTGAGAACTCAACCGTAGACCTCTAGCCCCTATCAGTCCCAGCTCCGAGTCCCCACCTTTATCCTCGCTGGCTCCATCGGAACCCATGCAGATTGGACGCATCTCCCAGGCTGAGAGAGACCGCCGGATGAGGGAGCGACGCTGTCTATATTGCGGCAAACCGGGCCATTTCCGTTCCACGTGTCCCGGGCTCCAGGGAAACGCTCTGTCCCGTACAGACCGGGGGAACTGTAACGGGAAACATAACCTCCTCCCATCCGTCCAACTCCTGTCTGCTCATTCCAGTCACCCTCTCCTGGGACAACCACAAGCTTCACCTTCAAGCCTTGGTAGACTCTGGAGCCGCAGGTAACTTCATGGATGGTGTCTGGGCGAAGGAGAATGGCGTTCCCTCTGAACCTCTAAGTGAACCCATGAGGGTCACTACATTGGATGGAAGCCCTTTGGGATCTGGACTTGTCACTCATGTCACTACCTCCTTGCGACTTTCAGTTTCACAACACCAGGAATTGATGAACTTTCATTTGATCTCCTGTTCCGAGTTCCCTCTCGTCCTTGGATACCCCTGGCTTCACAGCCATAACCCTCACATCGACTGGTCTGTGGGCACTATCAAGCAGTGGGGTCCTACGTGCCAAGCTACTTGTATTTTCCAGAATTCCCCGAGTTCTACTCCCGAGTCTTTAGAATCCATCGACCTGACCCGAGTTCCCGAGTGTTACCATGACCTCAAACTGGTGTTTAGCAAACAGAGGGCCACCATGCTACCACCCCATAGACCTTACGATTGCCCCATCGACCTGTTTCCGGGCACTTGCACCCCCAGGGGTCGGATCTTTTCCCTATCTCCACCCGAACGAGCTGCTATGGATACCTACATCAAGGACGCTCTGGAAGCAGGCCTCATGCGTCCATCCACCTCCCCGGCGGGAGCAGGGTTTTTCTTTGTGGCCAAGAAAGACGGTGGATTACGTCCTTGCATCGACTACCGGGGACTCAATGCCATAACCGTCCGTAACCGTTACCCGCTACCCCTTATGGCCACAGCCTTCGAGCTGCTCCAGGAAGCAGTTGTTTTCACTAAGCTTGACCTGCGGAACGCATGCCATCTTGTGCGGATCAGACCTGGTGACGAGTGGAAGACCGCTTTCAACACGCCTACTGGTCACTATGAATACTTGGTGATGCCCTTCGGCCTGACCAACGCCCCAGCTGTGTTCCAAGCGCTCATAAACGATGTGCTTAGGGATATGCTTAACATATTTGTGTTCGTTTACTTGGATGACATCCTCATCTTTTCGAGCTCCCTTCAAGAACACACTAAGCATGTCAGACAAGTACTCAAACGCCTCCTGGACAGCCATCTGTACGTTAAGCCGGAAAAATGTGAATTCCATTCATCCCAGTACAATTCCTGGGATTTGTAGTGGAACCCGGTCGAGTCCAAATGGACCCCAGGAAGGTAGGGGCGGTAGCGGATTGGCCCACCCCCAAATCCGTTAAGGAAGTTCAGCGTTTCCTGGGCTTCACAAACTTTTACTGCAAGTTCATCAAGAACTTCAGCTTGGTGGCAGCCCCTCTCTCAGCTTTAACCAAGGGTGGCAATGCAAGGTTTTTGTGGGGAAGAGAAGCTGAGACGGCCTTCCAAGGACTCAAGCAGCGCGTTCTCTCTGCTCCCATCCTGATACTACCGACTACGGATGAACCATTTGTGGTGGAGGTAGACGCATCAGAGGTTGGTTTTGGAGCTGTCCTGTCTCAGAGGGGTGAAGACAAGAAGCTTCATCCGTGCGCTTTCTTCTCACACCGGCTTACCCCGACTGAGAGGAACTACGATGTGGGGGATCGTGAACTCCTAGCGGTTAAGATGGCATTGAAGGAATGGAGACACTGGCTCGAGGGGGCTTCTCACCCGTTTCAAGTGCTTACGGACCACAAAAATCTGGAGTATATCCAGCAGGCGAAGCTGTTTGAACTCTAGACAAGCTAGATGGTCTCTTTTCTTCAATCGATTCCAGTTTATCCTCACCTATCGGCCCGGGTCGAAGAATCTCAAACCGGATGCCCTGTCCCGAGTCTACGCTCCTGCCATTCGAGATGACACGGACATGCCTGTCCTTCCTGCTGCTAAGATTGTGGCTCCGATCTCGTGGCAAGTTGAGGATACCGTGAGACGTGCTCAAGCTAGCGAACCGGACCCGAAAGGACGTCCTGCCAATCGGTTGTTTGTCCCCAAGGCAGTGAGGACTCAGGTCCTTCTGTGGGGGCACTCCTCTCGCCTCACCTGTCATCCGGGCGTAGGTCGCACCTTGGAGTTCATCCAGCGTACGTTCTGGTGGCCTACCATAAGAGAAGACGTTGCCACTTTCGTCAATGCCTGTCCCGTGTGCTGCCAGGGCAAATCTTCTCACCTCCGCCCTCAAGGACTCCTTCACCCTTTACCTGTTCCCCACAGACCCTGGTCCCATATCTCATTGGACTTTATTACTGGACTTCCTCCATCCCATGGCAATACTACTATCCTAGTCATAATCGACAGGTTTTCAAAGGCGGCCAGGTTCGTCCCTCTGACTAAGTTACCTTCTGCCAAGGAAACGGCTGAGTTGGTAATTAATCATGTGTTCCGAGTCTTCGGCATTCCTCAAGATATGGTTTCTGACAGAGGTCCCCAGTTCGCCTCAAGGTTTTGGAAGGCCTTCTGCCAACTCATGGGGGCTTCTGCCAGTCTATCTTCAGGGTACCATCCGGAGTCCAACGGCCAAACAGAGAGGATGAATCAAGAGCTGGAAACCACCCTCCGATGTATGACTCGTGACAACCCGTCCACATGGTCATCCTTTATTGTTTGGGCCGATACGCGCACAACACCTTGCGCTCCTCCTCCACTGGTATGTCCCCGCACGAGTGTCAGTTTGGCTATGCTCCTCCATTGTTCCCGGACCAGGAGGCAGAAGTCAGAGTGCCTTCAGCCTTGAAGTTCGTCAGACGCTGTCGGCTTATGTGGAGGAAGACCCGTCTTAATCTTATACGTTCCTCACAGAGGTACCAACAACAAGCCAACAGACGTCACCGTCCCGGGCCTACCCTGCGCCCCGGCCAGAGAGTCTGGCTCTCCACAAGAGACTTACCTCTACGGGTGGAGTCTCGCAAGCTGTCCCAAAATACATCGGTCCCTTCAAGGTTGCCAGGAGAGTTAACCCAGTTTCTTATCGCCTACACTTACCCAGATCCCTTAAGATTAATCCCACATTTCACATTTCATTGTTAAAACCTGTTGTTTTTCTCCCCTTGTCCCGGCAGACAGAACTCCCCTCCGCCTCGTGTCATTGGAGGCCAGCCGGCTTATACCGTCCATCGGATACTGGATTCCCGCCGGGTGCAGCGGTCCTGGCAGTATCTGGTGGACTGGGAAGGCTACGGTCCCGAGGAGCGCTCCTGGGTTCCTGCCAAAGACATCCTGGATCCTGACCTCATTCGTCAGTTCAGGGCCCTCCACCCTGAGAGAGCTGGTAGGAACGTCAGGAGCCGTTCCTAGGGGGATTCTGTCAGGATTTGGCCAGGGTTGTTCCGGGTTTTGGTCACTAGATGCCCCCATTGTGCTTTTTGACCTTATGTTTTTTCCCTTGTTCCCCATTATTATTTGCACCTGTGCCTCGTTTTCCCCTGATTGTATTTAAACCCTTAGTTTCCCTCAGTTCTGTGCTCTGTGTTTGTATGTTAGCACCCAGCCCTAGTGTTCTGTGTTTTCTTGTCGATTCCGGTGGATGCTCTTGTGGAATTCTGTTTTTGTTTTTGAGTATCTCTTGAGGCTTTTTTGTGCTATTCCTACCACCTTTTGTATTTGCCATTTTTGTATTGAAGGACTTCTCCTTTTTACTTTATTAAATACACCGTCTTAAGTACTGCTGTGTCTGCCTCATCTTCTGGGTTCTGCTGACTATTCGTGGCTCAGTTGGTTAAGTGACTGTGTCTCACTCCGGAGACCCAGGTTCGTAACCGGGTCCTGACATCTACATTGTAGAATAATAGTGAAGGCATCAACACTATGAAATAACATATATTTTGAATTGTCGAACACTGTTTTTGGTTACTACATGATTGCAAATGTGTTATTTCATAGTTTTGATGTCTTCACAATTATTCTACAATGTAGAAAATAGTAAAAATAAAGAAAAACCCTGGAATGAGTCGGTGTGTCCAAATTTTTGACTGCTACTGTAGATATGACAGGGCTATTGACTCCCATATGAATCCCTAAACAATCCCTGTGTATGATACTACTGGATAGAGGGCAGAGAAGGGGTCACTGAGAGAATCAAACATGACAATCATCTCTGCAGCACTCCACCAATCAGGCCTTTATGGTAGAGTGGCCAGACGGAAGCCACTCCTTAGTAAAAGGCACGACAGCCCGCTTGGAGTTTGCCAAAAGGCACCTTCCCTACGGTGAAGCATGGTGGTGGCAGCATCATGCTATGGGGGTGTTTTTCAGAGGCAGGGACTGGGAGACTAAAAAGCCAAGACAATGCACAATGCCAAGACAATGCAGGAGTGGCTTCGGGACAAGTCTCTGAATGTCCTTGAGTGGCCTAGCCAGAGCCTGGACTTGAACCCGATCGAACATCTCTGCAGAGACCTGAAAATAGCTCTGGATACTTATGATGAGGGAAAAAACGAATGTGGAAAAGTGAAGGGGTCTGAATACTTTCCGAATTTACTGTACTGTATGTCTCTAAATGGTTCTGTTCATGAGGTCCTTTAGAGCCATGTTTGGCTGCACCAGTCCCACCCTATACTATAGACTAGTGCCTAGTCACTAGGGTACAGAGGAGTATCATAGAGAGAGTAAATGCTGTAGTCATCAGCTATGCTATGGGGCTTTCACCTCACCCTCCCATCCCGCCCCTCTCCCCCTCCATTGATCGGGAACTAAGCACTCTCTTTAATTGGGTGGATGGGGTTGATCGCCCGTGCGGACGGCAGGGGCCCTGAGGAGTATTGGAGCCGTGTGTGTGTGTCTGTGTGTGTGCGGAACCATTTGGCCTCTGTGCTACCATTGAATAAAGCTGGGGCCCCAAGGCCCTCAGAGCAATCACACATCACACACCCTGGCGGCCATAATGAAGTGAAGCTAGCCTCCCCCACTACCACGCCTGACAACGCTGAGCTGAGGCTGAGCTCGCTGACTGACAACTGAGAGGAAACAACCAAAGTTCCCGCTTTCGTTCTCCCTCACTCTCCCTGTCTTTCTGGATCTCTCTCTCTCTCTCAATCTCCCTCCTCTCTCGCTCTCAGTCCCTCTCCAAATCACCGGCCCAACTTTCCTGAAAACAACAGGTGAAGAAACTGTTGACGAACTCTCCTGCTCAGGTTTAAGACTTAGTTCCTTAGCAAGGTGCTGTCATTCACCTTGTCAAGCTGCTCATTGAAGCTCCACTATAGGATAAGCTGATGTAACTTCACGCAAAAGCTCCTTTATAAGCTGGGAGACAGACGTGCTGCTACGCTATTTGTAGTGAGGTGCTGTCGTTCCCAAGTGCGTTCGCCATCACTTTGAAGTGAGGTTGCTCTCATCTGCTGTCAATACGCAGAGGAGCTGCAGTAGCTAGCTGAAGTGCGTTGTTGCCATCACTATGCAAGGAGACACTGTCGTTTTCCTCAGGAAGAGCAGGGACGTCTATAAGCTTTACGTTCAGCAGGAAGGTGTAGGAACTTGGATTAGGTGTCATTACACATGCAATTATTAGTGAGTGATGTTGATTAATTGTACAGTGTCTGTGTGTGTATGATTGTGTGTGTGTGTGTGTGTGTGTGTGTGTGTGTGTGTGTGTGTGTGTGTGTGTGTGTGTGTGTGTGTGTGTGTGTGTGTGTGTGTGTGTGTGTGTGTGTGTGTGTGTGTGTGTGTGTGTGTGTGTGTGTGTGTGTATGTGTGTCCCAGAAAAGTATAAAAATAAGCCTTTCGTGAACTAACACTCGCACATGACTATTTTCCTTCTTACTAGTTCTGGCTTTGCTGATAGCTACGTTGAGGAAATATTTACTTACTATGACTGAGATATGTTGTTGTCCCATCTAGCTATTTTAATGTGACTGCATTAACTGTAAGTCGCTCTGGATAAAAGCGTCTGCTAGATGACTCAAATGGAAATGGAAATGGGTGTGTGTGTGTGTGTGTGTGTGTGTGTGTGTGTGTGTGTGTGTGTGTGTGTGTGTGTGTGTGTGTGTGTGTGTGTGTGTGTGTGTGTGTGTGTGTGTGTGTGTGTGTGTGTGTGTGTGTGTGCGTGTGTGTGTGCGTGTGTGTGTGTGTCTCTGTATGTCCTTACTTATGGTGCAGCTGTGAGGCGTGCAGGTAAAGCTCCTTCCAGGCCAGGCAGCACTGAATGCAGTCGTTGAGGGTCTGCTTGCTGGACACCACATAGCCTTGAAAGATCCTGTCCAGGGAGATATCTCTGCAGCACAGCCGGATAATCTCATTACTCATCTGGAACAACAACAACAACAACAACACAGAAATGATCAACAACATCAACAACAGAGGCAAGATGCAAGACACCACATTACCAGTATGGCTTGTGTAATACATGAGTAGAAATGACTTAGGTCTTGAGTTATGTATAGAGCCTTGAGTTATCCTGATTACTAGACCTGACCAGGATAAACTCAGGCCTCTAGTTACCATGATGTAGCCTCACCAGGAGAAACTCAGGCCCCTAGTTACCATGATGTGGCCTCAACAGGAGAAACTCAGGGCTCCGAGTTACCATGATGTAGCCTCACCAGGAGAAACTCAGGCCCCTTAGTTACCATGATGTGTCCTCAAAAGGAGAAACTCAGGCCCCTTAGTTACCATGATGTGTCCTCAAAAGGAGAAACTCATGCTCCTAGTTACCATGATGTGTCCTCAAAAGGAGAAACTCAGGCCCCTTAGTTACCATGATGTGTCCTCAAAAGGAGAAACTCATGCTCCTAGTTACCATGATGTGTCCTCAAAAGGAGAAACTCAGGCTCCTAGTTACCATGATGTGGCCTCAAAAGGAGAAACTCAGGCCCCTAGTTACCATGATGTGTCCTCAAAAGGAGAAACTCATGCTCCTAGTTACCATGATGTGTCCTCAAAAGGAGAAACTCAGGCAAAGGAGAAACTCAGGCCCTTAGTTACCATGATGTGTCCTCAAAAGGAGAAACTCATGCTCCTAGTTACCATGATGTGTCCTCAAAAGGAGAAACTCAGGCTCCTAGTTACCATGATGTGGCCTCAAAAGGAGAAACTCAGGCCCCTAGTTACCATGACGTGGCCTCACCAGGAGAAACTCAGGCCCCTTAGTTACCATGATGTGTCTTCAAAAGGAGAAACTCAGGCCCCTTAGTTACCATGATGTGTCCTCAAAAGGAGAAACTCAGGCTCCTAGTTACCATGATGTGGCCTCAAAAGGAGAAACTCAGGCCCCTAGTTACCATGACGTGGCCTCACCAGGAGAAACTCAGGCCCCTAGTTACCATGATGTAGCCTCACCAGGAGAAACTCAGGCACCTAGTTACCATGATGTGTCCTCAAAAGGAGAAACTCATGCTCCTAGTTACCATGATGTGTCCTCAAAAGGAGAAACTCAGGCCCCTTAGTTTCCATGATGTGTCCTCAAAAGGAGAAACTCATGCTCCTAGTTACCATGATGTGTCCTCAAAAGGAGAAACTCAGGCCCCTTAGTTACCATGATGTAGCCTCACCAGGAGAAACTCAGGCACCTAGTTACCATGATGTGTCCTCAAAAGGAGAAACTCATGCTCCTAGTTACCATGATGTGTCCTCAAAAGGAGAAACTCAGGCCCCATAGTTACCATGATGTGTCCTCAAAAGGAGAAACTCAGGCTCCTAGTTACCATGATGTGGCCTCAAAAGGAGAAACTCAGGCCCCTAGTTACCATGATGTGTCCTCAAAAGGAGAAACTCAGGGCTCCTAGTTACCATGATGTGTCCTCAAAAGGAGAAACTCAGGCTCCTAGTTACCATGATGTGTCCTCAAAAGAAGAAACTCAGGCCCCTTAGTTACCATGATGTGTCCTCAAAAGGAGAAACTCATGCTCCTAGTTACCATGATGTGTCCTCAAAAGGAGAAACTCAGGCCCCTTAGTTACCATGATGTGTCCTCAAAAGGAGAAACTCATGCTCCTAGTTACCATGATGTGTCCTCAAAAGGAGAAACTCAGGCTCCTAGTTACCATGATGTGGCCTCAAAAGGAGAAACTCAGGCCCCTAGTTACCATGACGTGGCCTCACCAGGAGAAACTCAGGCCCCTAGTTACCATGACGTAGCCTCACCAGGAGAAACTCAGGCCCCTAGTTACCATGATGTGGCCTCAACAGGAGAAACTCAGGGCTCCTAGTTATAGACTAAAACAATTCCTGGTCAAGTCATTTGGCCAAGAAAAACCCCCCCTTACCCTTCCCTCTCTCTCTTTCAACTCCAAGTCTCCAGTCCAAGTGTAATATTTTGTTTTGTGTGGAGTATGTATGATTCTTCATATTCATAAAAGCCAGGTTGAAGGCCCTGGTATCCCCCCCAGGGTTGGATCGCACCAGATGTATGCAGATCTGTTCTGTGCAGCCTGGCCGGCTCAGACTCTTGATGCAGGTGTGGTTTGTATAATTATACCACGCAAAGAGAGAGAGAAAAGGCTTATGCTTTAAAGGGGTAGTGTATAATTCCACCAGGCTCACATTTCAACGTTTCATAAACCCCCTATTTAATGTGGTGTGCTTGGTGTCAGTCAGCCACTGCTATCCTGTCTGTCACTGTAATGGGTGCGTGTTGGTGGCAGGGTAGTCAGGCGCAGGAGAATCGAACATGGTATAAACGGAGTTGTTTAATCAGTGCTTCACAAAACTCCAAAACCAAAATAACAAAATAAATAAAAGTGGGTACAAAACCCGTCGCGCACCAGCACATAATACACAAACATACAATCAAACAATCTCCGACAAGGCCATTAGGGGAAACAGGGGGTTAAATACACAACATGTAATTGATGGGATTGGAACCAGGTGTGAAGGAAGACAAGACAAAACCAATGGAAAATGAAACATGGATCAGTGATGGCTAGAAGGCCGGTGACGGCCGCCCTAACAAGGAAAGGAACCGACTTCGGCGGAAGTTGTGATAGTCACACACACATAAGCACAGGTAGGATATAGGGGAAGGGACGGAAAGTGGGGTAGGGAGGGAAGAAACAGGAGTGAAAAAGTGTGAGAGAGGAGGGAGAAGGGACAGGAGAGAAAGAGAGAGACAAAGAGAGAAAAAGGGAGAGGAATAGAGAAACAGACAGAGACACAGAAAAAGAAACAGAGTGACAGAGAGAGAGCGTGACAGAGAGAAAGAGAGAGTGACAGAGAGAGAGAGAGAGAGAGTGACAGAGAGAGAGAGAGAGTGACAGAGAGAGAGAGTGACAGAGAGAGAGAGAGTGACAGAGAGAGAGAGTGACAGAGAGAGAGAGAGAGTGAGAGAGTGACAGACAGAGAGAGAGAGAGAGAGAGAGAGAGAGACAGACAGACAGACAGACAGACAGACAGACAGACAGACAGACAGACAGAGGAAGGAGTCAAAGGGAGGAGAGTAATTATTGGGGATGATGTATATAGTGGCGTATGTGGAATGACAGCTTCCCTTTCATTTCTCTGATCAGTGGTTTAATCCTGACAGAGGAACAGCGGGCTGGGGAGCTGAGCTGCCCTGCTCTCTCTCTGTGTGTGTGTGTGTGTGTGTGTGTGTGTGTGTGTGTGTGTGTGTGTGTGTGTGTGTGTGTGTGTGTGTGTGTGTGTGTGTGTGTGTGTGTGTGTGTGTGTGTGTGTGTGTGTGTGTGTGTGTGTGTGTGTGTGTGTGTGTGTGTGTGTGTGTGTGTGTGTGTGTGTGTGTCTGTGTGTGTGTGTGTGTGTGTGTGTGTGTGTGTGTGTGTGTGTGTGTGTGTGTTCGAGTGCTCACGGCACCAGGAAAATGTGTTCTACAGGCTGATTACACCACCAAGCAAATGCCGCTTTTAATGAAGGAGGGGGAGAGAGAGAAAAACACAGGAAATTAAATTGATATGTAAATGACAGAAATGATCATTTGGCCTGAAGGTGGAGAGTGCTACAGCATTAACCAACTTATGAGTTAATAATTATCTTTTTTTTACAGAAAAGAATGGAGAGAAAGAGAGAGGAGGAAGAAGAAGAGCGATGAAGACAACACACTGCCCAAATAAAGGAAACACTTAAGTAAATGAGGGATACAAAGTATATTGAAAGCAAGGGCTTCCACACAGGTGTAGTTCCTGAGTTAATTAAGCAATTTCAATCCCATTATGCGTAGGGTCAACAGCATTGTTTGCTTCAATAGTGGGATCAGGGACGTGCAACTATAGTTTTCCTTCCCAGAAAACACATTAGTGCAACACATTCGCCAGAAAATAGCTTAATTTTCATCAGATGACAACAGAAGTGCAACACTATTTGGCTGGCAGCCACACAACTAAATGAGCTTACAATGAAAAAGCAAGATATTTTTTGCCAAAACAATGCATGGCTATTATATTTCTAATCTTTATAATAGAAATGTTTTGCTTGAAGATAAACTTGCATCTTACTGGAGAAAAGTGGGCTACACCGAGAAAAGTAGTGGCCCATCAGTCAGAGTGCTGTCTGCTGATAAGAATGCCTTTTGGTGAATTCTCATCCAAGTGGAGGAGTGCAACAGAAGCACAAAATTTGTCTGATGCCGAGCAGAAATTACAATAAGAAGCATTTTAGATCTGCGTTTACAAAACTCAGCAAGATATTAACGCGACCTCTGGTATAATAAATGACCAGTTGCCCATTATTTTGGCTACCGTGGCAAGAAGATATCATGACTTTGAAAGAGGGGCTCCACCAGGCACTGATACCACGAACTTTGTTGCAGCGTCACACAACAGAATACATTTGAGTCATCATCTTATATAGCCATTATCAAGTCATTCACAATGCTTTTTTAATAAGTGTAGGGCGCTATAAAATCGGTGTTGAATCACGGAATCCAGACATTAAAATGGAATTCAACAATATTCAAAACATTTATTGAACTTGGTATTATATAAATACTGAACAAAAATATAAACGCAACATGCAACAATTTCAAAGATTTGACAGAGTTACAGTTTATATAAGGAAATCAGTCCATTGAAATAAATTCATTAGGCCCTAATCTATGGATTTCACATGACTGGGCAGGGGTGCTGCCATGATTGGGTCTTGGAGGGCATAGACCCAACCACTTTGCAGCCAGGCCCACTCACTGGGGAGCCAGGCACAGCCAATCAGAATTAGTTTTTCCATATAAAATTTATTACAGAAAAAATATATATATACTCTGGTCGACGTACTGCCACATTCTCTAAAACGACATTGGAGGCAACTTATGGTAGAGAAATTAACATTACATTATCTGGCAACAGCTCTGGTGGACATTCCTGCAGTCAGCATACCAATTGCACACACCCTCAAAACTTGAGACATCTGAGGCATTGTGTTGTGTGACAAAACTGCACATTTTAGAGTGGCCTTTTATTGTCCCCAGCACAAGGTGCACCTACAGTATGCAATGATCATTCTGTTTAATCAGCTTCTTGATATGCCACACCTCTCAGGTGGATGGATTATCTTGGCAAAGGAGAAATGCTCCCTAACACGGATATAAACAAATTTGTGCACAAAATGTGAGAGAAATAAGCTTTTTGTGCGCAATAGAAAACTTCTGGGATTTTTTATTTCAGCTCATGAAACATGGAGCCAAGACCTTACATGAAATAAGATAGGAAGCTACATACAGGGTCAGTATCAATACCAAATGTACAATGTGCCCAGGATAATGATGTATTTAAAGTAGATATGTACATATAGGTGGGGATTAGGAGAAAGCCTTCTGGTAGATGGAAAGGTACCCCAAATCCTTCTTGATTGAATGTTAACTACAAAGTAGCCTATGCCTACCTGGCAGAATGATAACATGATTCTTTGCATCAATCCAGTTGAAATAAAAGGGTAACTACATCCATAAATCTTCATTTCTTTGATTTTTCCCAGACCTCAAAAGCGATCACCTGATATGGTTTAAGCATTGTTGTGGACATACAACATCCAATTTGGTTGTTAATCTATTCAAAAAGTGAGATTTTTGAGAGAGAAAAAAACTAAATGGAGAAAACGGAATCAGGAATACTTTTTTTACTAAATGTATAGGGCCTTATAGACTACTGAGAAGGTATTTAATAAATACGTTGCTACATCATCCAAGCAGGAATGCATGATTAAAATATGTTTATATGCAACTTAATCCAGTGATTGTCATGAATTTTGGGTTGACAATTAGGCTATTTCTTTTATATTTTAATGTCAAAACAGACCTTCAGAATTTTCCTTCATCTTTATGTGCACTAATATTATATATAGGTCTAATTCAATTGGTGCTAATTCCCCACCTGAGGAGATGGACACTCAAAACACTAGATCGCTAACTCTAAATACACTACAAGACGAAAAATACCTGATCATCAAAAATCCAATTCCAAAATCATGAGCTTTAATGTGGAGTTGGTCCCCCTTTGCTGCTATAACAGCCTCCACTCTTCTGGGAAGGCTTTCCACTAGATGTTGGAACATTGCTATGGGGACTTGCTTCCATTCAGTCACAATAGCATTAGTGAGGTCAGGCACTAATGTTGGGGGGGTTAAGCCTGTATCACATTTTGCATTCCAATTCATCCAAAAGGTGTTCGATGGGGTTGAGGTCAGGGCACTGTGCAGGCCAGTCAAGTTCTTCCACACCAATCTCAACAAACCATTGTTATGCTGAAACAGGAAAGGGCCTTCCCCAAACTGTTGCCACAAAGTTGGAAGCACAGAATAGTCTAGAATGTCATTGTATACTGTAGCATTAAGATTTCTCTTCACTGGAACCTAGGGGCCTAGCCTGAACCACGAAAAACAGCCACAGACCCTTATTCCTCCTCCACACAACTTTACAGTTGGCACTATGCATTGGGGCAGGTAGCGTTCTCCTGGCATCCACCAAACCCAGATTTGTGTGTCGGACTGCCAGATGGCGAAGCGTAATTTATCACTGCTGATAAAGTGTTGCCACTGCTCCAGAGTCCAATGGCAAGGACCTTTTCAGGCCTTCATCATAGCGCTTGATGGTTTTTGCGACTGCACTTGAAGAAACTTTCAACGTTTTTGACATTTTACTGATTGACTGACCTTCATGTCTTAAAGTAAGGATGGACTGCCGTTTCTCTTTGCTTATTTGAGTTGTTCTTGCCAAATAATGGACTTGGTATTTTCTGTATAGCACCCCAACCTTGTCACAACACAACTGATTGGCTCACACACATTAAGATGGAAAGAAATTAAACAAATTCACTTTTAACAAGGCACACCTGTTAATTGAAATGCATTCCAGGTGACTACCTCACGATGCTGGTTGAGTGAATGCTAAAAGTGTGCAAAGTTGTCATCAAAGCAAGAATCTCAAATATAAAATATATTTTGATATTACAGAAAGGAGGAGATACAAATCCCATTGGGCAATGAATGGAGAAATGCCCCACCCAGCTGACTGTTGACCCATGGCATTCACATTGTCATGCTGCGTCACACATTTTTTTTTAATGGTATATTATTTTTTTATTTCACCTTTATTTAACCAGGTAGGCCAGTTGAGAACAAGTTCTCATTTACAACTGCGACCTGGCCAAGATAAAGCAAAGCAGTGCGACAAAAACAACAACACAGAGTTACACATAAACAAACGTACAGTCAATAACACAATAGAAAAGAACAATTTAAAAATCTATGTACAGTGTGTGCAAATGTAGAAGAGTAGAGAGATAGGCAATAAATAGGCCCTAGAGGCGAAAATAATTATAATTTATCATTAATACTGGAGTGATAGATACAGTGCCTTGCGAAAATATTCGGCCCCCTTGAACTTTGCGACTTTTTGCCACATTTCAGGCTTCAAACATAAAGATATAAAACTGTATTTTTTTGTGAAGAATCAACAACAAGTGGGACACAATCATGAAGTGGAATGACATTTATTGGATATTTCAAACTTTTTTAACAAATCAAAAACTGAAAAATTGGGTGTGCAAAATTATTCAGCCCCTTTACTTTCAGTGCAGCAAACTCTCTCCAGAAGTTCAGTGAGGATCTCTGAATGATCCAATGTTGACCTAAATGACTAATGATGATAAATACAATCCACTTGTGTGTAATCAAGTCTCCGTATAAATGCACCTGCACTGTGATAGTCTCAGAGGTCCGTTAAAAGCATCATGAAGAGAGCATCATGAAGAACGAGGAACACACCAGGCAGGTCTGAGAATTTGTTGTGAAGAAGTTTAAAGCCGGATTTGGATACAAAAAGATTTCCCAAGCTTTAAACATCCCAAGGAGCACTGTGCAAGCGATAATATTGAAATGGAAGGAGTATCAGACCACTGCAAATCTACCAAGACCTGGCCGTCCCTCTAAACTTTCAGCTCATACAAGGAGAAGACTGATCAGAGATGCAGCCAAGAGGCCCATGATCACTCTGGATGAACTGCAGAGATCTACAGCTGAGGTGGGAGACTCTGTCCATAGGACAACAATCAGTCGTATATTGCACAAATCTGGCCTTTATGGAAGAGTGGCAAGAAGAAAGCCATTTCTTAAAGATATCCATAAAAAGTGTTGTTTAAAGTTTGCCACAAGCCACCTGGGAGACACACCAAACATGTGGAAGAAGGTGCTCTGGTCAGATGAAACCAAAATTGAACTTTTTGGCAACAATGCAAAGCGTTATGTTTGGCGTAAAAGCAACACAGCCCATCACCCTGAACACACCAACCCCACTGTCAAACATTGGGGTGGCAGCATCATGGTTTGGGTCTGCTTTTCTTCAGCAGGGACAGGGAAGATGGTTAAAATTGATGGGAAGATGGATGGAGCCAAATACAGGACCATTCTGGAAGAAAACCTGATGGAGTCTGCAAAAGACCTGAGACTGGGACAGAGATTTGTCTTCCAACAAGACAATGATCCAAAACATAAAGCAAAATCTACAATGGAATGGTTCAAAAATAAACATATCCAGGTGTTAGAATGGCCAAGTCAAAGTCCAGACCTGAATCCAATCGAGAATCTGTGGAAAGAACTGAAAACTGCTGTTCACAAATGCTCTCCATCCAACCTCACTGAGCTCGAGCTGTTTTGCAAGGAGGAATGGGAAAAAATTTCAGTCTCTCGATGTGCAAAACTGATAGAGACATACCCCAAGCGACTTACAGCTGTAATCGCAGCAAAAGGTGGCGCTACAAAGTATTAACTTAAGGGGGCTGAATAATTTTGCACGGCCAATTTTTCAGTTTTTGATTTGTTAAAAAAGTTTGAAATATCCAATAAATGTCGTTCCACTTCATGATTGAGTCCCACTTGTTGTTGATTCTTCACAAAAAAATACAGTTTTATATCTTTATGTTTGAAGCCTGAAATGTGGCAAAAGGTCGCAAAGTTCAAGGGGGCCGATGACCAGTGAAATATACCTGCTGGAGTGCGTTCTACGAGTGGGTGTTGCTATGGTGACCAGTGAGCTGAGATAAGGTGGGGCTTTACCTAGCAAAAACTTATGGATGACATGGAGCCAGTGGGTTTGGCGACAGATATGTAGTGAGGACCAGCCAACGAGAGCAAACAGGTCGCAGTGGTGGGTAGTATATGGGGCTTTGGTGATAAAAATGGATGGCACTGTGATAGACTACATCCAGTTTGCTGAGTAGAGTGTTGGAGGCTATTTTGTAAATGACATCGCCGAAGTCAAGAATTGGTAGGATAGTCAGTTTTACGAGGGTATGTTTGGCGGAATGAGTGAAGGAGGCTTTGTTACAAAATAGGAAGGTTGCTAAGCAAATCGTCATGCAATCCCTTCTCAAAGTCAGTGTTCCAAAAGCTCTACGATATTCCAAAGCTTTACGATATTACAGAGAACAAGTTAATTATCTCACATCTTGGAAAATATTTGCAATGCTGTACGTCTTGTTAACGAACTTTGTGCTAATGTTCTGTTTTTGAGCTAGCGCCCAACTGAATCCCATTCACTCCTTGAAATAGAGCTCTCCTTGTTCCAGAATCACCCAGAATGCACTGCGCATTGACGACTTATGGGCAATGTACACAATGTACACAATGTGCATTAATACGACTCTAATGTAGAGTCGTATTCCCATATCCTCAAAATGATCTCTGTAGGAAAGCAACGTTACTCTGCTCTCACTCTGGGCAGAGAAGCCGTTTATAGCTCAGTGGCAGAGACGAACTGCAAGTTGACCTCGGTGAGTAAGACTCCTAAATTGATAGTGCATTTTGTTTAGGCGATCTTACAGCTAGCTAGCTACTTTGGTATTATTGTGGGTAGCTTTGTTGCCTAGCTAGTTCTATGTTTGGCCTGATATGGTTCTCAATCAGAGGCAGGTGTTAGTCATTGTCTCTGATTGGGAACCATATTTATATTTATATTTCTTATTAAAAAACATGAACTCTAACCACGCTGCATTTTGGTCCTCCTCTCCGTTACAGAGAGAGAGCATTGCATTGTTGATTTTTCAAATGTTTCTACCAACCAACCTTCTTATAAAAACTAAATGAAACATTGGTTCACAAAAAAACAAATTCTTCACATATTAGTGTTATTTAATACGATTTAACATGGTTAATCATAGGAATTAGTGGTTTCGGGATGGATTATCCCTTTAATACTAAGAAAATGTATGTCTGAATCCTATTCACTCGTGCATTAGTCGACCCGTGTCCATTGGGATGCATTGACTAGTTAACCATGAGCGTGTGTATATTCATCAATTACCGCTCGTTCCAAAATGATCATACTACTTCAGCTATTATTATACAGGGTTTATTATTTCGTTTTTTAAGTTTTTCTCTCTGGGACCAGTGGAAATGTAGTGAGAGTGGTGGTAGTGGACACAGCAGTAGCAACACACACACACACACACACACACACACACACACACACACACACACACACACACACACACACACACACACACACACACACAGCTGGTGATACAGGAATAACTTGGGGTCATTAGAGTTACACAAAACAGTCATATTTTCTGCGTTCCTTCCCAGCCAATGACAACAGTGGCGGTTGGGGGTTGCTGAGCGGTTGCTGGGCGGAGGTAGACGATCCGAGCCAAGTCTACGAACCAGCTAGTGTGATCCAGGTCATTGGTCACCAATGATGCCTTCAAACTCCCGGCCTGCTCTACACAGAATGCCTTTATGCAGTGGTGCCACAGTGCACATACTGCAGCAGCAAAAATGGTTGTAAAAACCATGGCTTTCCTTTCCTTTGGAGGAATAGTAAAACGGAGGCTCGGAGGGCAGAGAAAAAGCCCCGTCGCGTAGTAAAAATCACAGAGAACGAGTGGAGAAAGGAGCCTAGAGGACATGTGGATGGACATAAAAGCACATCTGTGGTGCTTGGCGCATGGGACCGCTTCAGTCCGTGTGAAGTTATCAGCATATTATATTATAATAAACAGAGAAAACACCCTGCTAAAACAAACTGCTATTTAAAATAAGCATTCATTTCCCCCAAACATTATTGAACAGAAGGTCCACTATAACTTCTTTGTAAGTTACACCAGCTCCTTTCGAGCTGGTGGGGAAACCGTGACAACAGAACAGACTTATCTATATATCTCTCTCTATATATATATATCTCTCTCTATATATATCTCTCTCTATATATATATATATATATATCTCTCTCTCTATATATATCTATATATCTATATATATATCTCTCTCTCTCTCACTCTCTCTCTCTCTCTCAGAGAGAGAGAGAGAGAGAGAGACGGAGAGATGGAGGGAGAGACCCAGGCATTTTGTCTGAAGCTGCGGAGGTGTTGGATGAAGGCTGATCTGACCCGAGCGGATCAGGAAGACGTGAGAGAGGGAGGGAGAGAGAGGGGCTCCTTTGAAACCTGCGTGGCTGGCGGGCCTTTGAGCTAGGTTATGTTTCTCCCCTCCCCACACCCCCACTAACCCCAAGGAAACAATTAGATCAAATGTTTTGTGCCAGTCAGTCTCTCTCCTTGATGTATTATCAAAGGGCCGGAGAGAGAGAAAAGGAGTGAGACGGAGGAAGGGGGAAAAAAGGAACTAGAAAAGGAATACGGTCGGTGGGACAGCAACAAACGATTCCAGCGCCGGGAGAGGGGAAGGTCAGGGCGTAATTATGAGAGGTTAAACGCTTTTCCCGGCTTCGCCTGTCTAGGAGATGGAAATAAAAAATGGCGGGATAGTAAAACGAGTGTGGCCCTCTACTCGGCTAACATGGAAGGGGTGGCGTGGCTGTGATCTGTACATGTTCTCTCTCTCTCTCTCTCGCTCTTTCTCTGTTACTACAAGCTGATCCCTTCTCAGAGGAACAGAGGGGCAGTAGTGCGCTCTGATTGGAGTGCCGAGTAACATGAGAGAGAACCTGAGGGCCAGCTGATTGGTTGGAAATATATTCTCAGAAGGAGCGGTAAATGGTTGGAGTTAGGGCGGGATATGACTGGGTGTCTCAGTGAAGCAGGGTTAGGGTCAATTCCATTTCAATTCTTCAGTCAGTTGATTCAAAAATCGAATTGATCCCAACCTTTCACTGGGAGTGAATCTGACAGAGAGAGGGTCCGTCCCAAACAATACAAAAACACAAGGCTTTCTCTACCTTTCTGAAGAGAGCGGTGAGTCTCTCGCGGGTGTTGTAGTAGACAGAGTTGACCCAGATGAGGCGGATGAGGTTGAGGATGTGAGCCAGCTTGGGAACCACCTCTCTGGGCTTGAGCTGAGCCATCTCCTCACATGGCTCCCTCAGCAGGGACAGGAAGGACAGGTTGGACTGGGCTTGGAGAGAGCCATCCTGGAAACACAGACATGGCGTCTCAAATGACACCCTATTCACTACGTGGTGCGCTACTTTCAACCAGAGCCCTAGTAGGGAGTGGAGAGGTAGGACTTGGAATGAGGGTATTGGTTTGAGGTGAACTTTGGTGAGCTGAACTCAATTTCAATGACTTATGAATAGACTAATCTACAGTGTCTGAATTTCAGAATTCTTGCATAATCAGGCATGCTAGCCTGGTCCCAGATCTGTTTGTACTGTCTTGCCAACTCCTATGGTCTCTGTCACACCCGGAGTTGGCAAGACAGCACAAACACTGGGAACAGGCTCTCTGTACGCTTTCTCCCCTGTGTGTGTGTGTGTGTGTGTGTGTGTGTGTGTGTGTGTGTGTGTGTGTGTGTGTGTGTGTGTGTGTGTGTGTGTGTGTGTGTGTGTGTGTGTGTGTGTCTGCTTGGCACCTGGATCTGCTTGGCCAGCTTGCAGAAGGGGGGTACGTAGGAGGACTTGGAGAGCTGCAGTGTGGTCTGGACGTGACGGACCCCGGGCTTCTGCAACTGCTGGCTGATCCCAGAGAGGTCGGCACAGCGACTCCTCCAGAAGGAGATCTCCTCCAGGGGTCCAGAGCTGTCCCCCGTCTCCACCGTCTCCTGAGCATTCAGCACCTCCTTGATCTGACGGGTCCAGTGGATCATCACCACTGGGGAGGACAGAGGGGAGGAGAGGGGATGGGGACAGAGGGGAGGAGAGGGGATGGGGACAGAGGGGAGGGGATGGGGACAGGGGGAGGAGAGGGGAGGGGGACAGAGGGGAGGGGAGGGGATGGGGACAGAGGGGAGAGGAAGGGATGGGGACAGAGGGGAGGAGAGGAGAGGGGGACAGAGGGGGGGAGGGGATGGGGACAGAGGGGAGGGGATGGGGACAGAGGGGAGGAGAGGGGATGGGGACAGAGGGGAGGAGAGGGGATGGGGACAGAGGGGGGAGGGGAGAGGGGATGGGGACAGAGGGGAGGGGATGGGGACAGAGGGGAGGAGAGGGGAGGGAGGGGGAGGGGGACAGAGGGGGAGGAGAGGGGATGGGGACAGAGGGGAGGGGATGGGGACAGAGGGGAGGAGAGGGGATGGGGACAGAGGGGATGAGAGGGGATGGGGACAGAGGTGAGGAGAGAGGGGAGGGGGACAGAGGGGAGGAGAGGGGATGGGGACAGAGGGGGAGGGGATGGGGACAGGGGGAGGAGAGGGGAGGAGAGGGGAGGGGGACAGAGGGGAGGAGAGGGGATGGGGACAGAGGGGAGGAGAGGGGATGGGGACAGAGGGGAGGAGAGGGGATGGGGACAGAGGGGGAGGGGGACAGAGGGGAGGAGAGGGGATGGGGACAGAGGGGGGGGATGGGGACAGAGGGGAGGAGAGGGGAGGGGGACAGAGGGGAGGAGAGGGGATGGGGACAGAGGGGAGGGGATGGGGACAGATGGGAGGAGAGGGGAGGGGGACAGAGGGGGGAGGAGAGGGGAGGGGGACAGAGGGGGAGGGAGAGGGAAGGAGAGGGGAGGGGGACAGAGGGGAGGAGAGGGGAGGGGGACAGAGGGGAGGAGAGGGGATGGGGACAGAGGGGAGGGGATGGGGACAGAGGGGAGGGGAGGAGAGGGGGACAGAGGAGAGGGAGAGGAGATGGGGACAGAGGGGAGGAGGGGAGGGGGACAGAGGGGAGGAGAGGGGATGGGGACAGAGGGGAGGAGAGGGGATGGGGACAGAGGGGAGGAGAGGGGAGGGGGACAGAGGGGAGGAGAGGGGATGGGGACAGAGGGGAGGAGAGGGGAGGGGGACAGAGGGGAGGAGAGGGGAGGAGAGGGGATGGGGACAGAGGGGAGCAGAGGAGCAGAGAAGGGACGGAGAAAGGAGAGGGAGCGGACAGAAGACGACAGGGCAGTTGGGTTAGATGAGGGTGAGGATAACAGAGGACAACAGAGTCAGGTACATTAGGAGTAACATGAACTGGAAAGTGAAAATGTTGTGATATTTATGACAATACGCCGCCGCCAGCTTCACACACACACACACACACACACACACACACACACACACACACACACACACACACTCCCCCGCCCCAGGCTTACTCTCCAGTCTCTGCACTAGCTCCTTGTCCTTGCTGGCCACCTCCGGGCTACGCTGCAGGGCCTCCATAGGGATATAAAGCACTGTGTTGCCCACCAGCTTGAACCTGGTGTCTGCACACACACACACACACACACACACACACAAATTAATATATGAAACGCCATCTAATCATATTATGATGTTGACAACAATGCAGATCAAGCATGCAGAAGCATTCATATGTTTGATTTCCAAGAAATACAGCCATTTTAAATTGACTTCCTAGAAAACGCCTGGTGTTGTACATTTCTAGAAGAGTGTTAAGGATAACAAAGGTAGCTAATGGTTCAACACTGTAACGTGTTGTCCTCTGTCACGCCCACCGAGTAGAGGTCAGAGGAAAGCAGGTCCCCACATCTTTCGTCCTGCACCATACACCTCAAACATGTCCCACCACTTCAGCGAGAAATGCAGGAGTGAAAGGTTGACCAAAAACAACCACAATGCAGAGAAACATGAAAGAAAAATGGTTTGAATGAAAGAACAAGTGGTTGTTGGGTCCAGGGTGCATTGGCCTGATAAATGAAGAGATGAAAGAGAACTGGGTCGGTGTATCAGTGAGAACCAGAGACTCTGGCTGTACTGCCTCTTGACTGGGAGGATAGTTAGGAGACACACAAAGAGAGACACACACACACACAGAGCAAGACTGGAAGCACAACAGAGAGATGCTCTGGCCTTTATGGGAAGAGTAAGAACACAAAAACAGAAGGAGAAATAATGAGACAACTCAGAGCAGCGAAGGTGAACAAAACCGCTACAGAGCAATGCTGTTTCGGGTGTGTATGTTTTGTGTGTGTGTGTGTGTGTGTGTGTGTGTGTGTGT
>NC_088238.1:43982423-44019923 GCF_036934945.1 Oncorhynchus masou masou
CAGATTTGGTCATTTTAGCCTGGTCCAAGATCTGTTTGTGTAATCCTGCTGTTCGGTATGACAATGAGTAACTTAACGTAGCAGGCGTTTTTCTTTCTGGTCCTGCCGAGAACATTTGTAGGGGAGGTTCTCTTCTGCACTGTTCAACCAATCCAGTAAATGTGGAGGAGGAGTTAAGAGTGTCACCTTATTAAAGTCCAAAAGCGGACATCGCATCACAGGCTCTCTTTCCATTTCCCCTAAACACCGGATGCATCCTGTTGTTCTGACCCAGCAGAGGGTGGACAATGAGGGACAAGGAGTTGGCACGATAACACAAACAGACTTCCTGGCACTTAGGTTTGGTTATGTCTTTACCTCCAGGCTGCGTCTCCTTGTCTTCAGGCAGGCTCTCCCCAGGAGCAGGCGTGATGCTCTGGTTCTTGGCCTTTTTGCTCTTACCAGAGCTGGAGCGCTTGGACTTGCCCGAGGACTTGCCCGAGCGAGGCGTCTCTGGGTCCGCCATGGCCAACGAACCAGCCGCTGATGTTTGTCGTCAGCTGTAGAGGAGAGGAGAATAAAAAAAGAAAGATATACTGATACACTGACTCAGTGAAGGTGAATAAACTGAGCCATTAAGTCCCCTCCATAGGAAACCCTATTCCCTCTGATTCAGAGGGGTTGGATTAAATGTGGCAGACACATTTCAGTTGAATACATTCAGTTGGACAACTGACTCGGTATCACCCTTTCCCTAGGACAATCTGGTGGTCCAGCCAAGGGGTAAATGCTTGCAAAGTTGTGTGAGACAGACAGTCCTGCTGTCTGGAGGAAACATCTGAGACAAAAGTAATAAACTCTAAACGGCAACAGGTTCATGCACTATTTATCTATCTGGTGCTGATATCCCCTCTCTGGTTTAGCCAGCCACCTCACTTGTCAAAGCTGGCAGGGTGACCATGTCTTTATTAAAACTTTGATTAAGCTCCCAAGTTGTCCGTTTCTAAGGGCTGTAGCTATGTAATAAAAGAGACAGGTTATTGAGGGAAGAAGAGAAAGGGAGTAATAAAAAGAAAGTTAGCAGAAACCCCTTTGAAATCCACCCTCCCTTTAGATGTGAAATGGGAGGGAGCAGGTAAAGTTGACAGTGATCAATAACATTAATATAGACTGAGTCTGCTTCTGGCAGAGATGAACGAACTGTTAGAGATACAGTACTGGGATTTAATGTCAAACAGTGGACGGGTTATTGCAGAGGAAAGCCACCAAGAATTGTCCCAGTTGGAGTTAACGAGTGTCAAGTGAGCATTAAAAAAATGCTTAGCTACTGTACATTGAACATACTGTAGCTAGCTAATGTAACTCGATACAGATTTCTTTCTTTATAAGCTTGTCATTATCTTATTGCAGGGTGGGTTTGCCTCTGAAGGCATGCTAAATCCATAATTTCCTTTCCAAAATTGTACATTTGTATATAAGTAGAATGACTTTTCAGCATTTCACTAGCTAGCTGCAGACCAAATAGAGTTAGCTACCAACTGGTAGCTCCAGTAACGTCGCTAGCTACTTGACAACCACCTTACCTTCCGTCAGGTAATAACTTTATGCAACTCCACGTGTTTAATGGTTTACCTAGCTTTAACAACTACATCAATACTGTTTATTCTTACATACTCTAAAACCACTAGATACGGGATGGCGTGATAAAACAGTTTTGAAGTAAACTGGCTAGACAACTGTATCGGTTTCTTCGATGGTTGTCGGCTCCACTCTCCGGCGTTGTGTTGGGGCGCGCTTGTAGACACGTCTCCATAGAAACGGCACAGGAGAGGGTGGGGCTCCACATGCTCGTAACCCCTTTCTTGTTGCACTCGCACCTTACGAGAAGACAAGCCCTCTTCAACGATGGGGATGTGAGCTTTCATGTCTTAATTTGCTCATAACGAATCGTGATAATTAGGCCACCCAATGTTGATGCAGACGTAGGAAAGGTTCGTGAAAGGAAATATGCGCGTACAAATTCAGATGAATAGCCATTAGAAATACCATATCACATTGATTGCATGATCAACCAGCACAGTGAGAAATCCAGCAGGTGTGGCAGAGAATAATTACTGAGTGAGCATGCCATGTTTGAGTGAATGCAACCAACTGTCACTGCACATTTGTCAAAATCACTCATCATCATAAACGACAACGGTAGGCCAACCAAGTGACTGCTAATTTTAAAAATGATCAGCATTAGATGTTGCACTTTCTGTCGCGAAAGTGACATATGACGTTCCTGTTGATAAAAACAATACATATTATGCTTTGAAAGAGAATCTGACTCACTGCAGGGAGAGTGCCTGGGATGCCAATGCTTAGCCATTGAAACATTTTGCCTTATGAATGTTAAACTGGACTGGACATATCCAATGTAAACATTGTTAACTGGGGGGGAATCAGGGCATGGGGGCATCTACTCATTTAAATATTTTAAAAACAAAATACATCCTTACTGTAGTAGGATATTCACTATCTGAACTCCTCTGTTGCTCTCCTCCAATGCATCAATCATGTAAGGATGGAGTGGCATATTGGATAGGGAAAAATAAACTAGCCTACCCAAAGAACCCTCTCAAAGGTCAACATGTAATTCCTATGAGGCTGAAACAAGTTTGAAACATACATTTTTTTCCAGTCTAACAAATCTGACTTTCACTTTTCACCATTTTCCACATCTCCAGTTTTTTTAAATGGACAAGGCGAAAATGGACAGGCACCAGTAAGATTCCTTTCTATTCGTTGACCCTTGAGGATCACACAGCCATAGTGAGCCACTTGCTTTTTACACGAAAGGGTAAGTACCACGTCTGGGATTCCTGGAGACTCTGAGAGACGGAGAGTGCACTCCTTCAACCCTCTCTTGGTGCATCAGAATATGGGCACATGCAGCTCAAAGCTGAACCTTGACAAACAGCAGCAGGGGAGTTGAAGTTCATGGCCCGCGATTTAGATTTTTTATTTATTTAAAAAAAAATCTAGATTACATTTTAAATTCCCTAAACCCCTTCACATGTTATGTTGGAAACTTTTGGCTGTGATAATGTCACTCAACCCCTAGTGCCCATAACGCATTCAACTCAAATACCTTTCTATTCCACGCACAGATAGTCTGATATCTACGAACAAGGCTGTGCTATGTGGCCCCTCTCTCTCTCACACAGACAGACAGACAGACAGACAGACAGACAGACAGAGAGAGAGAGAGAGAGAGAGAGAGAGAGAGAGAGAGAGAGAGAGAGAGAAAACTGCTCAGTCTTTCTTCGCTGTCTTGGAAACATCTACACAAACATAAATTTTCTTGAAGGTGCAATGCATCTAGTGATTAATTGTTCTGTAGCCTAGCACCAGAGGAAATGGAGGAATAAAGTCTCAAGACACGGCAAATGAAACAGAATGACACAGCTGTACATTTAAAACACATTTAGAGCTGTGTCGGGATTTGACTCAATGTGTCTTGAGATTTGACTGCATCTCAGAAGGCAACTGAATACACTATTTTGCTAGGTCATATTCCTCACAGTCTGTGTGTGTGGGGTGGGTGGGTGCAACTGCTCTCTGCTAGCTGCTTTTGAGCAGAACGTGAAGGTGAGTCAGCAAGAGGGCTGATGCAGGAGTGAGCAGGACTGATGTGCACACACACACACACACACACACACACACACACACACAACAGCCCACAGGCTCATCAGCCTCCTGTCAATGGAGCCGTGTGTTTACTCAGCCACTGCGCTTTTTACCTTATACTGTACATTACTACTGCAGTGAGGCTTAGTCAGCCCACACACAGCCAGAACAACAGCAAATTGTTATATAAGAGATGAACGAAAATGGGTTTGTTTACCTGGCTTCCCGTTAGACTATGGTTTGATTTAGGGCTGAGTTTTTCCTGGCCATGTGATCCATCTGGGATCTGAGACTGATCAAGGTAAACTCTGGGTGCTTGCCCTGGGTCAAGCGGTCAGGAGAAACTCTGGGCCCTGGCCCTGGGTCACACAGTCAGGTGTCACCACTTCCACCAAAGTCGGTCCCTCTCCTTGTTCGGGCGGCGTTCTGCGGTCGACGTCGCCAGCCTTCTAGCCATCGCCGATCCACTTTTCATTTTCCATTTGTTTGGTCCTTGTCTTACACACCTGGTTTCAATGCCCCAATTACTTGTTCATTATTTAACCCTCTGTTCCCCCATGGTTGTTTGTGAGTGATTGTTTGTTTGTAATACGGTCCGTCATTTTGGGTTTGATTTATTGTGTTGTACTTGTGAATATTTGAGTAAATTATGTTTATTACTCATATCTGCTGTCCTGTGACTGACTCCTCTACACACAGGAACTATTACACCAAGAGAAACTCTGGGCCTTGGCCCTGGGGCACATGGTCAGGAGTAAAACTCTGGGCGCTGGCCCTGGGTCACGCGGTCAGGAGAAAAACTCTGGGCCTTGGCCCTGGGGCACGTGGTCAGGAGAAAAACTCTGGGCGCTGGCCCTGGGTCACGCGGTCAGGAGAAACTCTGGGCCCTAAATCTTGACTGTGCAGCCCTGTACTTTGGAATTAGTAGCTTAGCAAGGCAGTAGTAGTGCTGTGTTACAATATCCGATACTTCAAGAATGTGCATTAGCAGGCCACAGGATGGTTTCTGAGTAGCATATGACATGACCCACTTACAGGACAGATGTTTCTACCCATTTCCACGTTTACCCCCCCCCCCCCCACCCAAGAAAATAAAACATATTTCCATTTTGGTCACAAACATTGCAGGCCCTCCAGAAGTAATAATGCGTTCTGGATGTCTGTGCGACTAGCAAAGCACTAAGGCATCCATTGGAATCAGCAGAAAAGGAGAGGCTAAAACGTTTTAATAAAACATACCTACACACAGGGACACATTCTGTTTTAAGATTAATGGCGAGGAGAGAGAGTCTCTTTTTTTTCTCCATTCGTTCGTTCCATTTCTCAATAATTCATTTTTGTGGAGATGAAAAAAGGAGGATTTATTTCCCTTTGCTTGTTTTGGAGCCTTCGGGACGGGGAGTTTGTTGGGTAAGTGTAGCAGCCAATAGAGGGCCAAGGGTCCTTCTAGGAACCTCATAATCAGTTTGCAATTTGTCTAGACTTAAAGCTCAATATCTTGATGTGTGTTCTAGCCTCTATATCTAGTTTCATAGACCTCTGAAGCTCCAGACTAGCCAATCTATTTTAGTGTGAGGATGATGAATTAGATTTTTTTTTAAAGCAGCACTCTGTCTATATCACTGCTGCCTGCTGTCAACAGTTGTTGTTGTCTCAACTCAATTGGCAACAATTGTCTATGTGCCCTCAATTAACTGCTTTATCGGTGCTAAATGCAGGTGTGGGGATTGAGAAATGCAACGCAAAATTGAAAAATAACAGATTTATTGACATGGAAAATAAAGAGCTGTCTCGCTGAAGCATTGGAGGGGGGGGCTAACAATATGCAGTGCAGCAATGTTTCATGCTATAAATAAAATGCAACATAGCATGCAACATAGCCATTTCTTAGCAGTTGATAGTTTTCCTTCACACACGCCCTGCACTATTGTGATACATCTAAAAGAAATACGAATTCATATAACACTGACATTGACATCAATAGCCCATAATAAAATGAGCGACATTAACGTTAACTGGTTGGTTGCCAGAGATTGGTTACAACTTTGTGACACCATGCTAAATCCCTGGCCTCCATTGGTCCCGATGGAATCAAAAGATGAAAAGGTTCCTGGTCCCACTGTGTTGTTGACAGCAGTTCTGGCTCATTAGAGACATTAACATTAAGCCAGGCCCATCAATGACCACTTGGCTGAGCGATCACTCTTCTCAGGACACACACGCACACACACACACACACACACACACAGGAGTACACAATCACACACTGACACACAACAATCGTTCCTCCAGTAGACGCCCAGGGGACCAGGGGAGGGGGTGCCTCTAGCCAGCTTATCTGGCCCACAGAGAGCACCCTTCACCTGCCCGCCATGCCACCTGGTCTGCCTACCTCCGCCTGTCTCCTGGAATGACTCAGGGTGTTTCAGTGGCTCCGTCTGTGACTGTTAGAGTCCTGTTGTTGTTCAAGTCTGTCAACTGATGCCGTATCGGTTTGACAGAATGTCAGCTTGTTTGTCAGTTTGTTACTGTGGACTCTCTCACCAGTGACAAGAGAGAACACGTGTGTGTGTGTGTGTGTCTGTCTGTCTGTCTGTCTGTCTGTCTGTCTGTCTGTCTGTCTGTCTGTCTGTGCGTGTGTATGTACCAGTCTCTCTAACTTAGTATTTCCAGTATTTCTGTCCATTACTTTCATTCATGTGTGCCAGAGAGGGTGTTATTCGTCAGTGTACAGATGTGACAGCCAGCTAGTCGCAGCCTGATAATGTGTCACAGTGAGTGGCAGTGCCAGTCTCAACGGGCCAGCAGTCAGTCAGCCTACAAAACACAATGTCTAACTGCCTGATAGTCGGCTGGGTTTTGGGGATGTGTGTCAGTGAGAGAGCCGAGAGAGAGAGAGAGAGAGAGCCGAGAGAGAGAGAGAGAGCCGAGAGAGAGAGAGAGAGAGAGAGAGAGAGAGAGAGAGAGAGAGAGAGAGAGAGAGAGAGAATGAGAGAGGGGCAAATGATTGTCAGTCCCAATTGTAAAAGCATGCGTGTCTGTGAGTACAGAGAGAGAAAGTGAGTCTGAGGGGCCAATGATTGTCATGTAGTCTCCGGAGGTCCCACTACAGCTCATCATGCAGGGCGGGCCCCCAAGCCTGGTCCAGGTCCCCATCATTAGCAGGGCCCCTGTAGTGTTGTCCCTCACCAGGACCATGAAGGAGTGGTCGGAGTAGAACAGCTTGGGCTTCTCCACCTTCTCGTCCCCCAGCTCGGTCGCTCCCTCCCCAGCCTCAGAGCCCAGCTCCAGGGAGGCCCAGTGAAGGACAGCCCCTAGATGGAGCCCTTTCCCCTTTCTATGGCCCTAAGCCACGGAGGCCCCAGAGAAATCAGAGGCCTTCTGGTCCCAGGCTTCGGTCAGGCCCCGTGTAGACAGCTGTTTCTGTGTTCAACATAAACCAGAGAGAAAGAAAATCAGTACTTTGGACATGGACTGACACAAAACTCAATTAAATTCCCCAACTACAACCTCCTAACTCTCCTCTAGAACATGTCCCACGTCAGGAGACACCATCTCAGGGCGCCTGCTTCCCTCGCTGCTTAATTATGCAAGCAAAGTCCAAACAATGTCGAGTGGAAGCAGATTTAAAAATGTCATGATGCAATGACATACGGCGAGGGAGGAAAATAAACACTGCCATCTCCCAAACTCGCGAATCGTCTAAACAAATTTAAACAAAACAAACAAACTGTACGGTCTATCAAAACCAAAATATTTTCCCCCAAATTCAATCAAACGCTGACAGATGACCTTGTTGCGACGTTTCGGTACAAACGCGATGTCTGGAGCTGCCGTGTGTGTGTGTGTGTCGTAGAGACGGGCAGGGAAGTGTCCCATGAATAATGTACGAAGGATGGTTCTATGACTCATGACCTCACCATGCAGCCACCTCCTTTGTTGTGCCTTTCATATGAATTCCAACGCGGTGACAACACGGTGACAGCTAGTTTTTACTTCCACACGCAGAACAGAGGACCACTCACACGCCATATGACAGGCTACCACAGAGGGTAGCAGGGGGAGGTAGGTAGAGGGGAGGCAGAGGTGCATAGGGGGAAGAAAGAGGGCAGGGAGGGGGACAAGCCGAGGGAGGTTGAGGACGGAGAAGTGAGTGAGGATGCTGTTTTCGTGCATTCTGGGTAGCCTGTTGTGGACACTACCACCTTTGTTGAAAATGATTCGCTATCTAATCTTGTCCCATCTGACAGTTCACTATACGAACCACAGACAATTTGGTATTATTCACATGAAGCAAAACATTTATACCAGACTTTCAGCAATTTTGAAAGTGATTTTCATGCCTCAATGAGACTCAATAGAAAGGAGACTGTTCTATAGTTCTATAGGAAGTAGATGTAGCAGTAAGAGAGGGCTAGTTATTAATAGGACAGGGACCTGGTCAGTTTGTGTCACCTGCTTTAACGTGGACAACTGGATTCACTGCTTCCATTTAACATGATGCGTGTCCCTGTTCTGTTCCCCCCCCCTCCTGTGCTCTCATGGCCTGTCCACGCACGCACACACACACACCTCCCAATCTGTCTGCTTGAGTTCATGGTCAACATGCCCTTGAGACGGACAGTGAGAGAGTCCTTGTTTTTCCACGCACCACCCCCTGCTCTCTAATGCACTTCTATTGTCCTCATCTATTATTCGTCCCTCCTTCTCCTCTCTTCCGCCCTCCACCACTTCATCACTGTCTCTCGCCGCCGCTCTGCCACCTCTGTGGCATCCACATCCCTCATCCCTCATCCACATCCCTCATCCACACCCCTCATCTGCCCCTCCTGCCTCTATTTTATCCTGCTCTGTCTTGTTCCCTTCATTTGTCACTCAGTCTTTTTCCCTTTCTCAGGTCATCCTTCTCTTTTTGGACGTTCGCTCCCTGGTTTACATCACTCTCCCTCCCTCTCCTTCGCCATCGGCAATCGTTCCAAAGTTTTCTGGTGCCTTATCTTCCAGTTAACAGACATTGACTTAAAACTAGTGACTAACCACACTTCTAGGAAGACAAATGTTCTACACACCACAGTTAACAGCCTGAAGAAAGAGAGAATTGCCCTAGCCTTATCCCAGATCTGTTTGTACGGTCTTGCCTGCTCCTATGGTTATTGTCACCCATTGGCAATACAGATTTAGGATCAGGTTACCTCTCCTCCTCCTTAACTAACTGCATATAAAGTTCTCTCTTTTAAGGGGAGGATGCCAGTTAGTCCCTGTTGGCCTGACCTTAAGCAGCCTGTTTCCACGGCAGCAGCTAACATGGGCACCGTGTCTCACCACTGTCGTACTGACACCAGAAATTACAGTCACACGGCGACATTAGCAGGCAACTTCTTGCGACTCCCATATAAATAGACCACCACGTTCTCTTGTCTCTTCGTCTCCCCCTCCCTCCCTCATCAACTGCTCCCTCCATCCAACGGCGCCTAAGCTCATTCTGGTGGAAGACAAAAGCTCAGAGGGGCTCTGTCTGTTGTTAATGTTCCAAATGTAAGCGTGGCTGTCGCACCGTGGTACGGCAGTACGGGTGTCACTGGTTCCCTAGGGCCAGGGCAGGGCTCCAGAAGGCATGCTTTGGGGAGATGTAGGACACTACAGCAGAAATGTGGCCTTCTGGGAGCTCTGTTGAACTAAATCTATGAGATGTATGTGTGTGTGTGTGTGTGTGTGTGTGTGTCTGTGTGTGTGTGTGTGTGTGTGTGTGTGTGTGTGTGTGTGTGTGTGTGTGTGTGTGTGTGTGTGTGTGTGTGTGTGTGTGTGTGTGTGTGTGTGTGTGTGTGTGTGTGTGTGTGTGTGTGTGTGTGTGTGTGTGTGTGTGTGCATAGCGTTGTCCATTGAGATCTGCTTTCGCCAAGCTATTAGAAGACAATTTTTGCTAAAGGCATTGTCAGTACCCGTTCACTATGCAGGATGGGCTCCCCCTGACTCCGTTTCCTCCTTATCCCAGAGCTCTATATTCGCCTTCAGCGCTGTCTGGGTCTTGGAAGCATGGCAACTCTCTTGTGTGGTGTGCTCGGTATCCAAATTAATTAGTCGGACGATTGAGGAGAGTAAGTGGCTGCTGGATGAGCCTTTGGATGACAGAGTTGAGAGGCGAGGAGCGGGGTGAGTCAGGCCTGGGAGGGCGAGGAAATGAGGGGAGTTGGATGCAGCTGTAAAGGGCCATAGTCTTCTCTCTGCTGGTATTTAAAGAGATGGAGAGGGATAGAGAGGGCTCGATGGGCCCCATGTGATAGAGAGTGACAGATGAAGAGAGGACGAGGCACGATAGAAAGAGAGATAAGGGGGTTAAGGAGGAGACAGTGAGCGGAGGGATGGTTGTTCGAACAGCCACTCATCTCTTGCCTGACTCTGCTTGCACAGCATCAGTTGCTATGGGACTAGCCTGATGTAACAAAGGGTAAATAAATAAACATACACTCAGCTCACACTTTCATTTCCCCCTTTCTCCCATTTCTCCCCTCTCTATCCTTCACTCCTCTGGCATATTCTACCTCTCCTTTATGTCTTTCTCCCTCTGTTCGCTTCTCTTTCTTCAGCCAACCTTGCTTTATAATTCATCGGAGGGATGCACAATCTCCCATCATGCTTAACAGCATAAACAACAATCTAATTAAAAATATAAAACAAAAGGGTTGCATAATGCATGGATGAGAGCGGTGCAACACACACACGCACACACACACACACACGCACACACACACACACGCGTGTCCTGCGTTTTGGACGTCTGTAGTGACAGAGCACGTGGGAGTACAAAAGTTGTAGAACGTGTGTGTGTGTGTGTGTGTGTGTGTGTGTGTGTGTGTGTGTGTGTGTGTGTGTCATTGTCAGGAGTGGCTCAGCCCACAGAGACACATGTTTAATTCAACCCTATAAAGAAAGTCAGAGCTCACCTCAGGACACCCTCTTGAAAGCCTCAAAGCTCCTCTCACTCTTAATCAGCAGCCAGCTCCCTCCCTCCCTCCCTCCCTCCCTCCCTCCCTCCCTCCCTCCCTCCCTCCCTCCCTCCCTCCCTCCCTCCCTCCGCCACTGCTGTCTTATTTACATGGCCCTCTACCTCTCCTCACTCCTCTCCTCCGCTCTGTTGATACCTTCTCTTATTCATCCTTCCCTCTCATCCCTCCGTACCTGGCCTCCATCCCCTCGTTCATTTACATTTCCCTCTATACCTCTCCTCTACCTCTCCTCTCCTACACTCCTCTGTCGATACCTTCTCTTATTCATCCTTCCCTCTCATCCCTCCGTACCTGGCCTGGGTGGCAGGGTACCTCCTCTCCATATATGATTTTTTACATTTGAGGGATTACATTTCCCTCTACCTCTCCTCTCCTACACTCCTCTGTCGATACCTTCTTTTATTCATCAGGAGATGGGTGGAAGGGTTGGGGGGAAATATATGATTTTTAAAAATGAGGGATTTTAGAAAATATGCAAACAATTATTTTGATAGAAAACTCAATCTATCTGCAGTATTAAAGCACCTTCAAATAGAAATAAAACGATTTAAAACTAAATTCATCCCCCTGTCTCATCCCTCCAACACCTTGTTCGTTTACATGGCCCTCTACGTCTCCTCTACCTCTCCTCCGCTCTCTCAATACCTTATATATATATTTTTTTAAACCTTAACGTCAATTATCGCAACACGAGTAAACTCAGATTTATTTTTATAGTCACATATGTTGCAGATTAGACCCTATTTCACATCATCTGAGGTTTTAGTGTTGCTTCGCCATCAGCTGAGACACAACATGCTCTTGAAAACACCAGTTAAACACAATTTAACTGGTATACCAGTGACCTTTCAATTTAATTCACCATCACACCTCCTCCTCCATGCTTCATGGTGGGAACCACACATGCAGAGATCATCAGTTCACCTACTCTGCGTCTCACAAATATACGGCAGTTGGAACCCAAAATCTCAAATTTGGACTCATCAGACCAAAGGACAGATTTCCACCGATCTAATGTCCATTGCTCGTGTTTCTTGGCCCAAGCAAGTCTCTTCTTCTCATTGGTGTCCTTTTAGTAGTGGTTTCTTTGCAGCAATTTGACCATGAAGGCCTGATTCACGTAGTCTCCTCTGAACAGTTGATGTTGAGATGTGTCTGTTACTTGAACTCTATGAAGCTTTTATTTGGGCTGCAATCTGAGGGGCAGTTAACTCTAATTAACTTATCCTCTGCAGCAGATGTAACTCTTCCTTTCCTGTGGTGGTCCTCATGAGAGCCAATTTCATCATAGCGCTTGATGGTTTTTGCGACTGCACTTGAAGAAACTTTCAAAGTTCTTGACATTTTCCGGATTGACTGACCTTCATGTCTTAAAGTAATGATGGACTGTCGTTTCTCTTTGCTTATTTGAGCTGGTCTTGCCATAATATGGACTTTTACCAAATAATCTTCTGTATACCACCCTTAACTTGTCACAAAACAACTGATTGGCTCAAACGCGTTAAGAAGGAAAGAAATTCCACAAATTTACTTTGAACAAGGCACAACTGTTAATTGAAATACATTCCAGGTGATTACCTCATGAAGCTGGTTGAGAGAATGCCACGAGTGTGCAAAGCTGTCATTAAGTGTGAAGAATCTCAAATCCAAAATATATTTTGATTTGTTTAACACTCTTTTGGTTACTACATGATTCCATATGTGTTATTTCATAGTTTTGATGTCTTCACTATTATTCTACAATGTAGAAAATTGTAAAAATAAAGAAAAACCCTAGAATGAGTTCAAACTTTTAACTGGTACTGTATCTGGATATCGAAAAGAAAATTGGAGTTTACGTGTTTTTTGATAATTGGTGTATAAGGGGAAATAAATACATGTTTTTTATTTCAAACCCTTTTTGTATATAAAATAGTTTGACAACCCTGTTTGTAAGCTCTTAAATGATTTAAATCTCAACCTTTTATATTTTACAGTGATAAGGATATAGATATCTCATGGTATGATGGAGTATGCAAAATGGGTCAACTTTGAGTACCTTTATAACTTGAATGCTTTGGCAAAGTCACTTTCTGAGCTCTTCTACAAATATGTATGGAAGGTTTCGTTCAAATCAAAAGGGGTTCTGTCAAAAAGTGATTGACCTCCAACCTCGTTAAAGAGTGGCCCGGATCTCTGTCTCTCTCTCTCCACCGTGCCATGGCTCCTCCATCCCAGCCTGCCCTTCACCAGAGAAGAGAGCGAACGAGTAAACCAAAGGTTATTTTTAGTAGCTTCCGCGTTCCACCTTGTCCCCCAGGCCCCTCCCTCCACTCCCTCCCCCCATCCCTCCTCTACCTCCTACCCCCTCGCCTGCTGAATGTCACTCCTATTTAGGTCAGCAGGACCACTGAACAATGCCACATTAGTACACATGTAATGTGATGGGAGCCGCGATTGGGACAGAACATGGAGGACTCAAGAGTCTTAACAGAGATCAAGAGTAAAGGATGACTACACAGGCTGGGGATGGGATGATGGGCCAGAAAGAATCATAAATAAGTCAGGGGAAGTGTTGTGTATTGTGTCTCCGTGCGTGTGTATGGCGAAATAGGGTTGAATGCTGAGTCACTGCCAGAATCCCCTCGCGTGCCAAGCGTCTAGGTTCTCCTCCAATAACGATGGACAGAAAACGCTAGAACATCGAGCTTACTCTACGAGTCTAATGACAGAATGACAGAGAGCGAATCAGCTCTCGGAGGCTGATCATCGGAAGAAAACTTTTGTCGGTTCCAGATGTTCTACCTTTCCCTCCTCTCCTCTCTCATCCCCCTCTCTGTATTCTGAGTTGTCCTGACTTCTGACAGGCAGAGAGGTAAACAGTATGAACGTGGTGTAATGACCAATATTTGCTCAGCCCAATTGAAGGAGTAGTGAGCTTGAGAGAGACACAGACAGACAGACAGACAGACAGACAGACAGAGACAGACAGACAGACAGACAGACAGACAGACAGACAGACAGACAGACAGGCAGGCAGGCAGGCAGGCAGGCAGAGTGATAGAGGGAGAGACAGACAGTCTGTCTGTCTGTCTGTCTGTCTGTCTGTCTCTCCCTCTATCACTCTGTCTGTCTGTCTGTCTGTCTGTCTGTCTGTCTGTCTGTCTGTCCCTCTATCACTCTGTCTATCACTCTGCCTGCCTGCCTGCCTGCCTGCCTGTCTGTCTGTCTGTCTGTCTGTCTGTCTGTCTGTCCCTCTATCACTCTGTCTGTCTGTCTGTGTCTGTCTGTCTCTCCCTCTATCACTCTGCCTAACTATTAAAGCCTGCCTGCCTGCCTGACCACAAATTCCAAATGGCTATACTTAAACTCTTTAACATCATCCTCAGCTCTGGCATATTCCCCAATATTTTTAACCAAGGACCTGCCAGACTGTCAGTCTGTCAGACAGTCAGTCTGTCTGTCTGTCTGTCTGACACACAGAGTGATAGAGGGACAGACAGACAGACAGACAGACAGACAGACAGACAGACAGAGTGATAGAGGGAGAGAGAGACAGACAGACAGAGTGATAGAGGGAGAGACAGACAGACAGACAGACAGTCAGAGTGATAGAGGGAGAGACAGACAGACAGACAGACAGACAGACAGACAGACAGACAGACAGTCAGAGTGATAGAGGGAGAGAGAGAGAGAGAGAGACAGACAGACAGAGTGATAGGGTGATAGAGGGAGAGAGAGAGAGAGAGACAGACAGACAGACAGACAGACAGACAGACAGACAGAGGGAGAGAGGTCCGCTCACCAACCAAGAATTCACAAAATGGGACAAACACCAAATTGAGACTCTGCATGCAGAATTCTGCAAAAATATCCCCAGTGTACAATGTAAAATACCAAATAATGCATGAAGAGCAGAATTAGGCAGATACCCGCCAATTATCAAAATCCAGAAAAGAGCCGTTAAATTCTACAACCACCTAAAAGGAAGCGATTCCCAAACCTTCCATAACAATGCCATCACCTACAGAGAAATGAACCTGGAGAAGATCCCCATAAGCAAGCTGGTACTGAGGCTGTTCACAAACAGACCCCACAGAACCCCAGGACAGCAACACATTTAGACCCAACCAAATCATGAGAAAAAAAAAGATAATTACTTGACACATTGGAAAGAATTGACAAAAAAACAGAGCAAACTAGAATGCTATTTGGCCCTAAACAGAGAGTATACAGTGGCAGAATACCTGACCACTGTGACTGACCAAAAATTAAGGAAATCTTTGACTATGTACAGACTCAGTGAGCATTGCTATTGAGAAAGGCAGCCGAAGGCAGACCTGGCTCTCAAGAGAAGACAGGCTATTTGCACACTGCCCACAAAATGAGGTGGAAACTGAGCTGCACTTCCTAACCTCCTGCCAAATGTATGAGACACATATTTACCTCAGATTACACAAACCCACAAAGAATTCAAAAACAAATCTCATTTTGATAAACTCCCATCTCTATGAGGTGAAATACCACCCTGTGCATCACAGCAACAAGATTTGTGACCTGTTGCCACAAGAAAAGAAAAAAAGCTCAACCATTGAACAAACCCCAAATACAAAACATAAGTTTATTTATTTAAACTTTTGTACTTTTGTGAGTGTAATGTTTACTGTTCATTTTGATAGTTTATTTCAATTTTGTTTATTATCTAATTCACTTGCTTTTGCAATGCTAACATATGTTCCCCATGCCAATAGAAGAGAGACAGAATGTGTGAGAGAGAGAGAGAGAGAGAGAGAGAGAGAGAGAGAGAGAGAAAGAAAGAGAGACAGTAAGAGATAGAGACAAAGTGAGAGAGAAAAAAGAGTGAGAGAGAGAGAGAGAAAGAGAGAGAAACAAAGTGAGAGAGAGAAAGAGTAGAGAGAGACAGTGTGAGAGAGCGAGAGAGCGAGAGAGAAACAAACAAACAAAGAAAGAGAGTGAGAGAGAGAGCGCCACGAGAGTACGAGGGAAAGACAAGGGATCAACTCTAATATCCGCGGGCTAGGCAATATACTGTAGGCAATATGTAGTGTATTTGCTTAGCGTGAACTCCTAGCCCCTAAGCAAAAAGTACTTGAGTGTGTAGCCTTCTCTGTTGCTTTCCTATCCAAGTAGCCATGGTCCCAGAGGGCTGTTCTAGTCTTTAGTCTAGGTCAGCCTCCCAAATGGCACCCTACTACCTATATAGAGCACTACTTTTGACAAGAGGGCCCTGGTCAAAAGTAGTGCACTGCCCTATAAAGAGAATAGGGAGTCATCTGGGACACAGCCTCGGACAGCCTCCTCTCCTGAGCATGTCTGTCAGAGAGCCTGTCCTCTTCACATTAATGTCAAAAGCTTGTTCCTCCCAGCAGAGCTGAGCAGAGGTACATGGCAGCCCCAGTCTGTGGACATCTGATGCTGGTTAGGGGTGTGTGTGTGTGTGTGTGTGTGTGTGTGTGTGTGTGTGTGTGTGTGTGTGTGTGTGTGTGTGTGTGTGTGTGTGTGTGTGTGTGTGTGTGTGTGTGTGTGTAAAGCTCCTCCATCACGCTGCTACTCTACACCTCTACACTGCAGACGACATGATAGGATCCACTTCTCAGTCCACTCTGGGGGAAAGGGTTTTCTCTCTATCTGTTATGTCAAACTAATCTCCCTCTCAATTCAAGTCAATTCAATTCATTTTTTGGTCATGTAGTGGATGTGGACACCTGCTCATCGAACATCTAATTCCAAAATCATGGACATTAATATGGAGTTGGTCCACCCTTTGCTGCTATAACAGCCTCCACTCTTCAGGGAAGGCTTTCCACTAGATGTTGGAACATTGCTGCAGGGACTTGCTTCCATTCAGAAACAATAGCATTAGTGAGCTGGGGCACAGATGTTGGGCGATTAGGCCTGGCTCGCAGTGGAATTCCAATTCATCACAAAGGTGTTCGATGGGGTTGAGGTCAGGTCTCTGTGCAGGCAAGTCAATTTCTTCTACACCGATCTCAACAAACCATTTCTGTACGGACATCGCTTTGTGCACGCGGGCATTGTCATGCTGAAACAGGAAAGGGTCTTCCCCAAACTGTTATCACAAAGAAGGAAGCACAGAATCATCTAGAATGTCATTGTATGCTGTAGCTTCCGATCAACAGTTATTTTGTTGACGTTGCATCCAGAGGCAGTTTGGACCTCGGTAGTGAAAGTTGCAACCGAGGACAGACAATTTTAACAGTTACGTGATTCAGCACTCGGCGGTCCCGTTCTGTGAGCTTGTGTGGCCTACCACTTTGTGGCTAAGCCGTTGTTGCTCCTAGACATTTCCACTTCACAATAACAGCAATTACAGTTAACCTGGGTAGCTCAAGCAGGGCAGAAATTTGACGAACTGACTTGTTTTAAAGACGAAGGTGCCACGTTGAAAGTCACTGAGCTATTCAGTAAGGCTATTCTACTGCCGATGTTTGTCTATGGAGATTGCATAGCTGTGTGCTTGATTCTTAAACACCTGTCAGCAAAGGGTGTGGCTGAAATGGCCAAATCCGCTAATTTGAAGGGTTGTCTACATACTTTTGTATATATACTGTATATTTACATTGCCAAAGCAAGTGAAATAGGTAATAAACAAAAGTGAAATAAACAAAATGAACAGTAAACATTGCACTCACAAAAGGAATAGAGACATTTAAAACGTCATGTTACGGCTATATACAGTGTACTAACGATGTGCAAATAGGTCAAAATAAATCAACATAAATATGGGATGTATTTACATAGGTTTCCACCTTGTGTTGTGGGCAGTGAGCACATAGCCTGTCTTCTCTGAGAGCCAGGTCTGCGGCAGCCTCTCTCAATAGCAAGGCTATGCTCACTGAGTCTGTACATGCAGTAATCAAAGCTTTCCTTCATTTTGGGTCAGTCACAGTGGTCAGGTATTCTACCACGGTGTACAGTACTCTCTGTTTAGGGCCAGATAGCGTCTCTCTCTCTCTCTCTCTAGGTCTTGAGGCCCCCCTACAACATGCTGATTCTCCAACTCACAAGACGTCTGTTCACACTTCACACCGACTTCAACATCTCTCTCTTTTTCTCTCTGACCTGTTGAGTTGAAGTTCAATACTTTTAATGTCAAAGTGGAGAACAGTAAAAATGCCTGCTAACCTCTGTCTCTCTCTCCCCCTCTCCCTCTTTACAGACTCAGCTTTGACAAAAACACCCAATCAACAGACCCTCTCAAGCTCCCTAAGATCCCTGTTGGCCCGAGAAGCAGCCCTCCCAGGAGGCCCTCCATGTAGAGCCCTGTGTGGCCCTGTTCCAGTGTCTCCTCCCTTGCTACGGGCCTTGGGGCCTGGCCAGGTCCCTTCTCTTTCACTTCCCCCATGGTTTCACCAGCTCCCCCATCAGCAGCCCAGACACAGTCTCCGTCCTATCCCACAAAGCCCTGGAGGACCCCTCCCCTCTCACCCTGGCCTCCACAGCCTCTACCCTACAGGTGACTGGGGCTGGCCAGTGGGGATGGCCTGTGGGGGCCTGAAGGACCACTGGGATGAACTGGAGTTGAGGGCCTTCCTGGGGCCCTTCCTCTCCTCCTGGCAGCCTGGATTCGAGGCCCTACTGACGGGCGTGGTGGCCCGATGTTGTGTACACAACTGGAGTCCCAGAACCGAGGGCAGGTGTGGGAGGGAGTGTCCTTTGACCTCTGCTGTGCCAGAGTGTGTACGGTAACTGGAGAAGGGGTTGTAAGAGAATTGGTTGTAAGCACGTTTTGGAGCTTTATTTTGATTTAGGTCAATCAGGAAAGGGAATTGACATTCAATTAATGAGAGGAAAATTCGACATGAACTGAATTTCACACCTTGAAAATATTTAAATCGAATGGAGCCCAACCCTGGTTGTGAGCTGGTATGTATTGATGAGTGGAGGGGTTGGCTGCCATTTTACGGGCTACTAACCAATTGTGCTATTTTGTGTTTTTTCCCCACATTGTTTGTAACTAATGTTTATTTTATTGTGTTATAATGTTTTGTTGTTGTTGCTTTAGTTAACTTTGTAAATATTTTCTTCATTTTTATTTTCTTAAAACGGCATTGTTAGTTGAGGGCTTTGCAATTAAGCATTTCAATGTGAAGTCGACACCTGTTGTATTCGGCGCATGTGACAAATCACATTTGATTTGATTTGAGTACGCAGTGTGGATGACTCACCTACGTGGCGCCTCATAGATACCGTGGTGTATTCGGACCCCAGGACGCTGCGTATGTCTGCCGTCTCGTCATTGAAGTCTTTCTCCCAGAGTTCTGCACAGAGACACAGAGGTGAGCATGCTTTCAGTGGAACTGACAGCACTTTCACTACGTTGTAGGCTGCGAAACAAACAGACAATCATAATATCAGTCAAGCATACACAATTCCCAGTTCATGCTATGAAACCAACTTCATAAGAGGTTTTAAAAATAGGTTCTCAGCACTCAGCATTCCATGACGTACAGTGAGGCATTGTTGTCAGAATAGATGGATGCAGTTCAATGCATGATTAATAGAATTCACCAATACATTTCCTGGTAGTCTAGAAAATATTGCTATCAGGTTGTAAATCACAGCTGGCCTGGTAAATTGTTTGCTGCCTCTATTCGGGATGCACTGTTTCAGTTTCAATGACACAATATTCTGGACAACAACGGACTAATGTAACTAAGGCTGGGAATGTCAATACAATCAAACTATCAAGGGCAATGATCACAAGTCAGTCATAACGTGGCTAATAGGCTAGAATATCTATGTATGTAGCAAGCTAAGAACATTGACTAAATATGACCAGTGTTAGTAAACGTTGGCAAAATAAAGTTACAGTTTGTCGCGAACGCTCTAGATAACATGTAAACAGCCTAACCAGCTCTGCTACCGCAAGTAAAATGGTCAGAGTGAGGTGTTTTCTCATTTGTGTCTGAAAGTAGCTAGCTAGCAAGCTTGCCAACTTTAGCCAGTTAGCTTGGGTGCTTGGTTGGGACAAGCATGTATTGGCAGGCAAGCTGCAGAAGGGCGAGGAGGCTACAATTCCATGTCGTTCATCAGTGCAATTTTGACGGCCAACTAGCTGAAAAGGTTTATCTTATGTTCTCTAATTAGATCTTAGGTTATTTTACTCTGGCTAGCGTTTGTTGTTGATCTTGTTGTTGATGTGCATAACTGAGGGAGAGAGAGCCTACCTTTTCATGGTTGTTTGATCAACAGGACTGTGAAGTTCCCAAACGTAAGAGGACTCCCGTGGTATTGACATATTTGCAGGAATTAATTCGGGTGTATTTTGTGGCGTTTGGCGAATGTGTTCAATTGATCTAAAGTTGTGCTGTTGCTACTGCCTCTAAACAACAGTCCAGTTCAAAGTTAATGATGGCTTTCCCGTGTGGCAATTGGCTTATTTTCATAAAGTCCTACTGAAGCTCTGATTGGCTATGGCGTTTGGTCTGCGTAGACTCCGGTCCAAGATGAGACAGATGTTTTTATTAGGTTTAATTTACTGCAGTGTCTATTAATTGTCCAAACGGACGGCCGCTTTCCTATAGAACAAACCCTACACACAAACAATGTGCTTCAAAGCATTGACACATACTGTAGTCCATTGAAAACCCCCTATGATCTCCTCAACAGAGCTATTTCATTGGCTCACATCTCAGGGCCAATCAAGGTCTGTTATGAGGTCACTTACATGTCTCCTCAATTCCCCACTCACTCACTCCATTTAGCTCACCTCAACTTCTCACACACACACACACACACACACACACACACACACACACACACACACACACACACACACACACACACACACACACACACACACACACACACACACACACACACACACACACACACACACACACACACACACACACACACACACACACACTTCAGCTCACCTCCTCACTCCTGTCAATTTAGAAGGACTGACCAGAACTAAAACTGCACTACCACAGCAATAAACCATTTTTTCACACTATATATTACATTACAAAACCCTCCTGCTCCCTTCAATAGAAGGAGTTATTTGATAGAGGGGAGTTCTGTGGGAGAAAATAAAATAGGTAATGATGGAAGAATCCGGCCAGTCACACAGCAGAACGGCAAGCCAATCAAGACTTGCAAATACAAGTTTTGAGTTTCTGTAATTTTGGAGGAAGAAATCTGATCACGGTGGAGTTCCAAAACAAATTCCAGTGTGGATCACCGAGGGTCTATGGAATGACAGCTATATGGTATTATGGGTGCATATCCCAATGAGTGTACTGTGTGTGTTGTGTGTGTGTGTTATCTATCAAACCACACATTTGGCTGGCAGTCAAGGGAGGACACAGATTTGGGTGGATCTGTGAGTCTGTGTCTAGACAACTAGTCCTCCTCTGAGCTTAGAGAATGATCCTATAGCAACACACACACACTCACACACACACACACACACACACACACTAACACACACTAACACACACACACACACACACACAGAGTCTACAGAGAATGGCCTTTATTACCAGCCATTACCAGCCATTCATATCAATGGACATAACAATGAGACAATTGTGCAGCTATGAAAACCAGTCCCCTCTGATTCATACCCAAAACATCCGAGGGAAACTGAGAATCAATGAAATCAATGAAGCCGGCAGCTTTCCCCCTCCTCCCTCCCTCCCTCATCAGCTCGGCTCTGTGATTACTAGTCGTTTTGGTATTCTATTCCGGAAGCTATTATTAGAGGTTAAATGTGCATTCTTTTGTTGTTGGCTGTGTGCTTTTTCTCTCTCTCCCTTTTATTGCGTTATCTGTGTATGTGTATTTTTTGGCCGCTGTATTGAGATCCTATTTTTTCTTTCTTTTCCTCTCTCTCTCTTCGTTTTTTTTTTTTTAACGGCAGGAACAAAGGCTGAATTAATTACCAAGTGTGGACTGGAACTCCCAAGGTAGGGCTTTGTACATCCCTCCACCATGTCGGTCAATCTCTTCTCTCCCTTTTCCTCGCAGCAGACTGTCCCTCTTTCTCTTACGTTTCTCACTCCCTCCATTCCCCGTGCCTTCTTTTTTTGAATGTTCCCTCTTCTCTTCCTCCCCCTGATCCCACCCACCGTCTCTCTGTACAATGCCCTTGCTCTTTACTGCTCTCTGTATTCTCTTGGCTTTTCCTCCCATACCAGTTGCCCCCCTCCCTCCCTCCCTCCCTCCCTCCCTCCCTCCCTCCCTCCCTCCCTCCCTCCCTCCCTCCCTCCCTCCCTCCCTCCCCCTCCCTCCCTCCCTCCCTCCCTCCCCCTCCCTTTCCCCATCTCTTTCTCTCCCTCTTTGGGTTTTCTTCCGTACAGAACAGAGATGGAGGGCTGCTGGAGTTGATTTCATTCTGCCTTTCAATAATCAATTGAAAGGAAACAAATGGAAACAAACAGAAACAAGGGAGATACACGCAGATGAATGGTGCCACCCCAATATATTACTTCTGGAACAATGACAGAGGAAATGTTTTGGAGGCCATTGCAATACCAGACATTGAGAATAGCCTCGTGCCAGAAAATGACAGGCAAATAAATGAATTGCTAAAAAACTTAACAGCAGCCAGTAGAAAAATACTTTTCAACTATAAATTAAAACTAAGAATTCAATTAGCGTCATCTTAATTTGTTGTGCTAATACATTGTTTGGATTGTCCATCTGTAGATGCTCTACAGACTATAATAAACATTTCAACTATCTACTAACCCGAGCCCTAACCCAAACCTTAACCCTTAACCCTTAACCTTAAACTTAACCCTTATTGTCATGTCTTGTTATGGCTGTTCCTGTCCTTTCTCTTCATTCTCTCTCTCTGCTGGTCTTTTTAGGTTACCTTCTCTGTCTCTCATCCCTCAGCTGTTCTACATTTCCCCTAACTAGCTCATTCTCTCTTTCCCCACCTGTTCTCTCTTCCCCCTCTGATTAGGTCTCTATTTCTTTCTCTGTTCCTGCTACTTTCAGTGTCTGATTCTTGTTTGTGTTTTTTGATGCCAGAAGCAAGCTGTCGTCTCGTTTGCTTCCACCTTGTCCTGTCCTGTCGGAGTCTGCATGGCAGGTGCAACCTGCATTATACTACGTTCTTTTGTTCCATTGACTACGTTGGAAGAGGATTTATGCCATTCCTGTTTTTTATTAAAGAACTCTGTTTTCTGTTAAAACCGCGTTTGGGTCTTCACTCAAGTTCATAACAGAAGAATCAGACCAAGAATGGACCCAGCGGCTCCGGACCCTTTTCACTCCGCCGTCGAGATCCAGGGAGCGATGCTAGGCAGACACGAGGAGGAATTGTCTGCTGCTCAACATGCCGTTGAGACCCTGGCCGTCCAAGTCTCCGACCTCACAAGACGGGTTCACCAACTCCACCTCGATCCACCGCCCACTTCCAGGGTTTCCGAGTCTCCGGAGCCCAGGATCAACAACCCGCTGTGTTACTCTGGGGAGCCCACTGAGTGCCGCTCATTCCTCACTCAGTGTGATGTGGTGTTCTCTCTCCAGCCCAACACTTACTCCAGGAGCGCAGCCCGCATCGCCTACGTCATTTCTCTCCTTACCGGACGGGCGCGTGAGTGGGGCACGGCAGTCTGGGAGGCGAGGGCTGAGTGTATTAACCAGTATCAGGACTTTAAGGAGGAGATGATACGGGTTTTTGACCGTTCTGTTTTTGGCGAGGAGGCTTCCAGGGCCCTGTCTTCCCTATGTCAGGGGAATAGATCCATAACGGATTATTCTATTGAGTTTCGCACTCTCGCTGCCTCTAGTGACTGGAACGAGCCGGCTTTGCTCGCTCGTTTTCTGGAGGGTCTCCACGTCGAGGTTAAGGATGAGATCCTCTCCCGGGAGGTTCCTTCCAGTCTGGACTCCTTAATAGCTCTCGCTATTCGCATAGAGCGACGGTTTGATCTTCGTCGCCGAGCTCGTGGAAAGGAGCTCACGTTCTCCGTTGCTCCCCTCTCCACATCACTGCCGCCACCTGCCGCATCACTGCCACCCTCCCCGCCGGCTCGGATGCTGAGCCTATGCAGCTGGGGGGTATTCGCATCTCGGCCAAGGAGAGGGAACGGAGAATCACCAATCGCCTCTGTCTCTACTGCGGCTCCGCTGGTCATTTTGTCACCTCATGTCCAGTAAAAGCCAGAGCTCATCAGTAAGAGGAGGGCTACTGGTGAGCGCAACTACTCAGGCCTCTCCTTCTGGATCACGCACTACCTTTCCGGTCCATCTCCGCTGGCCCGGTTCATCTGCTTCCTGCAGTGCCTTGATAGACTCTGGGGCGGAGGGCTGTTTTATGGACGAGACCTGGGCTCGGGAACATGACATTCCTCTCAGACAGTTAGGGGAGCCCAGGGCCTTGTTCGCTTTAGATGGTAGTTCTCTCCCCAAGATTCAGCGTGAGACGCTGCCTTTAACCCTCACTGTCTCTGGTAATCATAGCGAAACCATTTCTTTTTTAATTTTTCGTTCACCTTTTACACCTGTTGTTTTGGGTCATCCCTGGCTAGTGCGCCATAACCCTTCTATTAATTGGTCTAGTAATACTATCCTATCCTGGAATGTTTCTTGTCATGTAACCTGTTTAATGTCTGCTATCCCTCCTGTTTCCTCTGTCTCTTCTTCACAGGAGGAGCCTGGCGATTTGACAGGGGTGCCGGAGGAGTATCACGATCTGCGCACGGTGTTCAGTCGTTCCAAGGCCACTTCTCTCCCTCCACACCGGTCGTATGACTGTAGTATTGATCTCCTTCCGGGAACTACTCCCCCCGGGGTAGATTATACTCTCTGTCGGCTCCCCGAACGTAAGGCTCTCGAGGATTATTTGTCGGTTTTTCGCTCGCGCCGGTACCATAGTCTCCTCCTCCTCCCCGCCGGCGCGGGGTTCTTTTTTGTTCAGAAGAAGGACGGGTCCCTGCGCCCATGCGTGGATTATCGAGGGCTGAATGACATAACAGTTAAGAATCGTTATCCGCTTCCTCTTATGTCTTCAGCCTTCGAGATCCTGCAGGGAGCCAGGTTTTTCACCAAGTTGGACCTTCGTAACGCCTACCATCTCGTGCGCATCAGGGAGGGGGACGAGTGGAAGACGGCGTTTAACACTCCGTTAGGGCACTTTGAATACCGGGTTCTTCCTTTCGGCCTCGTTAACGCTCCAGCTGTCTTTCAGGCACTAGTTAACACGTCCTGAGAGACATGCTGAACATTTTTGTTTTCGTTTACATGGACGATATCCTGATTTTTTCACCGTCTCTCTCGATTCATGTTCAGCACGTGCGACGCGTCCTCCAGCGCCTTTTGGAGAACTGTCTTTATGTGAAGGCTGAGAAGTGCACTTTTCATGCCGCCTCTGTCCCTTTCTCGGTTCCGTTATTTCCGCTGAGGGCATTAAGATGGATCCCGCTAAGGTCCAGGCTGTCATTGATTGGCCCGTTCCTAAGTCACGCGTCGAGCTGCAGCGCTTTCTGGGCTTCGCTAATTTCTACCGTCGTTTCATCCGTAATTTCGGTCAGGTGGCAGCTCCTCTCACAGCCCTTACTTCTGTTAAGACGTGCTTTAAGTGGTCCGTTTCCGCCCAGGGAGCTTTTGATCTTCTTAAGAATCGTTTTACATCCGCACCTATTCTTGTTACACCTGACATCTCTAGACAGTTTGTTGTTGAGGTTGACGCGTCAGAGGTGGGCGTGGGAGCCATTCTTTCTCAGCGCTCTCTCTCTGACGGCAAGGTCCATCCTTGCGCGTTTTTTTCTCATCGCTTATCGCCGTCAGAACGTAACTATGATGTTGGTAATCGTGAACTGCTCGCCATCCGCTTAGCCCTAGGCGAATGGCGACAGTGGTTGGAGGGGGCGACCGTTCCTTTTGTCGTTTGGACTGACCATAGGAACCTTGAGTACATCCGTTCAGCCAAACGACTTAATGCGCGTCAGGCTCGTTGGGCTCTGTTTTTCGCTCGTTTCGAGTTTGTTATTTCTTATCGTCCGGGCTCAAAAACACCAAACCTGATGCTTTATCTCGTCTCTTCAGTTCTTCTGAGGTCTCCACCGACCCCGATGGGATTCTCCCTGAGGGGCGTGTTGTCGGGTTGACTGTCTGGGGAATTGAGAGGCAGGTAAAGCAAGCAGCTCACACTCCGTCGCCGCGAGCTTGCCCTAGGAACCTTCTGTTCGTTCCCGTTCCTACTCGTCCGGCCGTTCTTCAGTGGGCCCACTCTGCCAAGTTAGCCGGCCACCCCGGCGTTCGGGGTACGTCGCTTCCATTCGCCAGCGTTTCTGGTGGCCCACTCGGGAACGTGACGCGCGTCGATTTGTCGCCGCTTGTTCGGTCTGCGCGCAGACTAAATCTGGGAACTCTCCTCCTGCCGGCCGTCTCAGACCGCTTCCCATTCCCTCTCGACCGTGGTCTCACATCGCTTTAGATTTTATCACCGGACTGCCTTCATCTGCGGGGAGGACAGTTATTCTTACGGTTGTCGATAGATTCTCTAAGGCGGCTCATTTCATTCCTCTCGATAAGCTCCCTTCTGCTAAGGAGACGGCTCAGATCATTATCGAGAATGTTTTCCGAATTCATGGCCTTCCGTCTGACGTCGTTTCCGACAGAGGCCCGCAGTTCACGTCTCAATTTTGGAGGGAGTTTTGCCGTTTGATTGGGGCTTCCGTCAGTCTCTCGTCCGGCTTTCATCCCCAGTCTAACGGTCAAGCCGTACGGGCCAATCAGACTGTTGGTCGCATTTTACGCAGTCTTTCTTTTCGTAACCCTGCGTCTTGGTCAGAACAGCTCCCTGGGCAGAGTACGCCCACAACTCGCTTCCCTCGTCTGCTACCGGTCTATCCCCTTTTCAGTGTAGCCTCGGGTACCAGCCTCCGCTGTTCTCATCTCAGCTCGCCGAGTCCTGCGTCCCCTCCGCTCAGGCTTTTGTCCAGCGTTGCAGCGCACCTGGAAGGGGGTCAGGTCGGCACTTTGCCGTAATAGGGCGCAGACTGTGAGGGCCGCTAATAAGCGTAGGACCAAGAGTCCTAGATATTGTTGCGGTCAGAGAGTATGGCTCTCCACTCAGAACCTTCCCCTTAAGACAGCTTCTCGCAAGTTGGCCCCGCGGTTCATTGGTCCGTTCCGTATTTCCCAGGTCATTAATCCTGTCGCAGTGCGACTTCTTCCCCGCTATCTTCGTCGCGTTCACCCGGTCTTCCATGTCTCCTGTGTTAAGCCCGTTCCGCGCCCTCCTCGTCCCTCCCCCCATCCTTGTCGAGGGCGCACCCATCTACAGGGTTCGTAAGATTTTGGACATGCGCCCTCGGGGCCGTGGTCATCAGTACCTAGTGGATTGGGAGGGGTACGGTCCTGAGGAGAGGAGTTGGGTTCCCTCTCGGGACGTGCTGGACCGTTCGCTGATCGATGATTTCCTCCGTTGCCGCCAGGTTTCCTCCTCGAGTGCGCCAGGACAGGTGAGTGGGGGGGTACTGTCATGTCTTGTTATGGCTGTTCCTGTCCTTTCTCTTCATTCTCTCTCTCTGCTGGTCTTTTTAGGTTACCTTCTCTGTCTCTCATCCCTCAGCTGTTCTACATTTCCCTAACTAGCTCATTCTCTCTTTCCCCACCTGTTCTCTCTTCCCCCTCTGATTAGGTCTCTATTTCTTTCTCTGTTCCTGCTACTTTCAGTGTCTGATTCTTGTTTGTGTTTTTTGATGCCAGAAGCAATCTCGTTTGCTTCCACCTTGTCCTGTCCTGTCGGAGTCTGCATGGCAGGTGCAACCTGCATTATACTACGTTCTTTTGTTCCATTGACTACGTTGGAAGAGGATTTATGCCATTCCTGTTTTTTATTAAAGAACTCTGTTTTCTGTTAAAACCGCGTTTGGGTCTTCACTCAAGTTCATAACACTTATCTTAACCCTTACCCTAGCCCTAACCTAAGCCGTATTCTAAACCTAACCTTAACCATAACCTTAGGAATGTCAGGCATAGGTGTATAGGTGGCAGGGAAGTCAGGCGCAGGAGAGTCAAACGGAGCCAAGGTCCTAAACTCCAAAGCAAACTCCTGTGCACTCCTCATCTCCTTCCTCAGATGATAGAGGAGCTCACCGCTGCTTTGCCTTCAGGTGGATGATCGAATACTATCCGGAATTGGCGGGTGAACTCCTCAAAATGGTCCAACGCCGTATCCTCCCTTCTACACACAGCGCTGGCCCATTCCAGGGCTTTCAGGGTGAGGCATGAGACGAGGGCGTAACTCTTCTCACGGTCAGATGGTACTGGGGAGGCCGTGGCTAGATATAAGTTCAGCTAAAGGAGGAAACCCTGGCAGCCGGCAGTATCTCCGTTGTATCCCGTGGGTAGGGATAAATGGATCTTCGATTCCGGAGAGGAAAAAACGTTCACGGGAGATTCCGGTTGTGGTGGTGGTGGCGCTGGAGAAACTCCCTGTCTCTCCCAGCGATCCATTTTCTGGACAATGCGATCCATGACGGAGCTTATACAGTCAAGCTCCCTCGCTTGTTCCTGAACGCGTTCCTCCAGCTCCATGGGCATAGTGTCCTCTCCTGCTGACTTCATATTATTGGTCAGAGATTCTGTCATGCATAGGTGTAATAGGTGGCAGGGAAGTCAGGCGCAGGAGAGTCAAACTGAGTGTAAAATGGAGTCTTTTAATAAAGTCCACGTAACATGCTCCATAACACTAAAAGGTACATACATAAACAAACATGGGTACGAGGACCCCACGCGCACCTATACAACATAAAACTACACTGACAATAAAACAATCTCTGACAAAGACATGAGGGGAAACAGAGGGTTAAATACACAACAGGTAATGAATGGGATTGAAAACAGGTGTGTGGGAAGACAAGACAAAACCAATGGAAAATGAAAAATGGATCAATGATGGCTAGAAGACCGGTGGCGTCGAATGCCGAGCACCGCCACGAACAAGGAGAGGCAACGACTTCGGCAGAAGTCGTGACATACAGGCAGTTGCTTATCAACAGATTGTTTGTTGATAGTGTGACCATCTGTAGAGTGTCTACAGATGGAAAATCCGGACTATCCAAATGAAGTGTGACCTTTGTTGTAATCTATTGTAAAATCTAACGTGTGTATTTAATCCCACAAATTAATTAACTAATTAACACGAGCTAAACAGAAAAAGTCCAAGTAAATTAATTACATTGCGTATCAATCTACCCTCTGTCGTGAATGTATTTTCTATCTATAAGCCATTTTTCTCTTAGACAACCCCCCATCGGGGCGGCAAGTAGCCTTGCCGTTAAGAGCGTTAGACTAGGAACCGAAAGTCGAGTTAACCCCAAACAACAACTGCTACCCGGGAGTCAATGACATGGACGTTGAGGGGTTGGGACAAATGCAGAAGACGAGTTTCCGTTGAATACATTCAGTTGTGCAACTGACTAGGTTTCCCCTTTCCTTTCCCTTCCTCACCCGAGAAAGATAATAACTTAAGAGAGAAGGAAGAGGAGGAGGAGGAAGAAGAGAGATAGGGGAGTGAGACAGATAGAGGAACCACATACAAAGATGAAGAGAAAGACAGGGCGATAACGAGGAAGATGGGGAGGAAAGGGGAGAGGTAGCAGTGCTGAGTGTGACGCCTAGGAGTTGAGATCTATCTAGCCAGTGCGTCACTGCATAATCTGAGCAAGCTCTGAGCACAGATGTTAGGCCTAACGCTGGGGGACTGACAGAGGGGGAGAGATATCCACTTTTAGAAAAAAAGGGTTATTCGGCTGTGCCCATAGGATAACACTTTTTGGTTCCAGGGAGAACCCTTTTTGGTTCCAGGTAGAACCCTTCAGGCTTCCATATACAATCCTCTGTGGATTGGAACCAAAAAGGGCTCTTCAAATGGTTATCCTACGGGGAAAGCCGAAAAACCTTTTAGGTTCTAAATAGCAGAGAGAGAGAGAGAGAAAGAGAGAGAGAGAGAGAGAGAGAGAGAGAGAGAGAGAGAGAGAGAGAGAGAGAGAGAGAGAGAGAGAGAGAGAGAGAGAGAAAGAGAGAGAGAGAGAGAGAGAGAGAGAGAGAGAGAAAGAGTGAGAGAGAAAAAGAGTGAGAGAGACAGTGAAGAGAAGATAAGAGGAGAGGAGAGGGGAGAAGAGGAGAGGAGAGGAGAGGAGAGGAGAGGAGAGGAGAGAGAGAGAGAGAGAAAGGAGAGGAGAGAGAGTGAGAGAGAAAGAGTGAGAGAGAAAAAGAGTGAGAGAGACAGTGAAGGGAAGATAAGAGGAGAGGAGAGTCTGGACACTTGTTACTCAATTATTTAAGATGACACATCACCCCCCACAGGAAGATAAATAAGCTTTCAGTAATGGTCCACAGAATCATCCTTTATGCTGTGTCCACCAGCTGGGCTCACATACACACACACACACACACACACACACACACACACACACTAAGGCATGCGCACACAAACTCACACAAGCATGCATGCTCACACACACTGACAGGTCGGCATGCTGGCACGCGCACACATACATAAACACACGTATAATCATAAATTATAATCAAAGGTTATCATGGACCACCAACCACATGGATTAACCAATCTAGCGACCTCCGACCGGTTGGCTAGTGTACCAATATAAATGAGAGTTGGGAAAACACTGTGTGATTCTAAATGTTGATACACACAAACCTAATTAAATCCCAATTCATCTCCATTTCTTATTAATTAGCCACTATCACCATGGTTACTACATTATAATACACAATACCACACTATAATCCATGTTATTGTTCCTCCTCACCTTTAAAGTGCTAGAATCACGCCTCCAGTGTTGGCCTGGATCTCACCATCCAGCAGTGTCCCCTCCACCCCACCCATGCCCCCATGGGCCCAGGCATGAAGCTGCGTCTGAGGGTCCTTCTGGCCTAGGGCCTGGTGCTTCAGCCTATAGCGGCCCTGGTTCTCCTTCAAGAAGGCCTCACTGAGCTGGTCACCTTATTTGGTGGTGAGCTCTGCAGACGGAAACGGGTCACATTGGCCTCATAGAGGGACCTTAGATCCCTGGTTAGGGCTGGCAATTCCCCCTGGTCCTTGCCTGAGCTGCTTAGCTGTGGACTAACGCCTAACGCCCCCTCTATCCAGAGACCCCAGCGAGGTGGCCAGGAGCAGGATGGAGAAGAAAGTGTTGAGGGGGGGGGGGCGGATTTGGAGCCTGAGGAGCGCAGGGCCTGGTAGAGATGCAGGGCCCAGGTGGAGGTGGGGGTCTCTTCCTGTGGTGGACCAGAGGAAGTGGAGACCCCTAGCACCAGCAGGGCCCAGGTGGAGGTGGGGGTCTCTTCCTGTGGTGGACCAGAGGAAGTGGAGACCCCTAGCACCAGCAGGGCCCAGGTGGAGGTGGGGGTCTCTTCCTGTGGTGGACCAGAGGAAGTGGAGACCCCTAGCACCAGCAGGGCCCAGGTGGAGGTGGGGGTCTCTTCCTGTGGTGGACCAGAGGAAGTGGAGACCCCTAGCACCAGCAGGGCCCAAACAGAGACGAGGAGAGAAAGGGGCAGTGTACGCAGCATGGCAGACCTGGGAGGAGAGGGAATACAGGAGAGGGATTAGTTGATAGTATTGTAGGCTGTTCATCATTTTATACTGCGACACGCAGGTCACTGAACATCATTACAAAAACATTTAGGCTACAACAATCAAAAAAAAGCGTACAACATTGCTTTATATAGACTAGTTTGCTTTTGTTTTTAAATCGAAATTCATTGGAATTTCCACTCGGGTTTTAATCAAACCCCTATGAAAATGCAGTTCTGCTGGTGAAAGACGAGTGGCTCTGAGACGAGAATATGATGTAACATCAAATTGCAACATGCAAATTGTTATTATTATCGAAGAAAAAATAAATTGCTAACAACATTTCATTTAAACCTGTTAAACAAAAATCTATTAATTTGCCTTCTTCTGAACGTCTTGGTGAATAGAAAGCGTTGCTTTCTTTCAACACAAAACCACAGTTCATTATCAGCCTACAGAGTGGATAACACAATGACGCCAACTTCTGTTTGTCTACGCTGATGTGAATTGAAGGGCAAAAGTGAAAAGTTCTTTGTTAGATCCCCCCCCGCCGTAAATGAATTAAAGTGTCTGTCTTTCTCTCCTCCGCCGCTTCCCTCGGGCCTGTTCAGCGAGGGAACTGAAGCTTATTTCTGTTGGCTCAGATGTGGCAAAGCAAGTTCTGGAAGTCTGTCTATCCGTCTCTCTATTAAATCGCTTGTTTCCACCCCAGACCACACACTCCCGTCTGGGTGCTTTCTCCCTTTCCGGAAATGTCGAACGCCCCACGGTGGCAAAGGCACTGAAGTCTGTCGTGTGCAAAACAAGCAACGATTGTTTCAATGTGTTTGAGGAAGTTATGCCAGCAGCCTAAAATATAGCCTATGTATGACTAGACACTGAGATAGTGTGTTTTATGCATGTTCGACCATTCGGAATGATTTTGAATCGTATAGGCTGCCCTAGTAAACCATGGTTATACTGTAAATACAATCCATTGACAATCGATAAATCGCACTGGGACTCCGAACGCAGCTGGTTCTGCAGTCCCAGTCGTGCGGGGTCGCTGACAGCCTCTGTGCCATCTCATTTGTTGCCCCACCCGTCCCTGTCCACATCTGCCCGTCCCGAGAACCCTCAAAGCAACGTTTAATTGTGCTGCTCCATCTCGACCTCCCAAACGTAGTCATACTGCTATCTGCATTTGTCTCTCTCGTTTTTTCCCCCCACCACTGCCCTCCACTCCCGCGCTCTTACCACTGTGAACCGTCCGACAAGAAGGAAACACGTCGCGTCCGTAGATTTGTCGCCTTCGACACAGGCAGCAAATTGATAAACGGATGTACAAAATAAATGGTGTCAGATCGCTAGATGTAGAGATAGTCTGAGAGGAAGGAAAACGGTCTGGAGATGGAGGATGATGGTGATAACAGCAGAGCTGCCTGCCTGTCGGCCAACCAGTGCTGAGCAATCAGCCAGGCCATGACAGCCTGTAGAACCCAGCCGAGAATTTACCTCTGTCTAATCAATACTGCACTCCCCGAGATAGCCATCAGAGGCACAATCTCTATACCATACTCACACACTGGAGTTCACAAACACACACACGTGCATGCTGTGTGTGTGTGCTACTGCACTGACATGCGAGCACACACACACACACACACACACACACACACACACACACAGAGATCCGACCACAGGCACATTTTGCTACTTGAAGATAAACTGCCGTTGTTATTTATAGATACACCATGTTCTCACTCGTCTAGGATGTTTCACTGTCATGCTTACATGCAGCCACACTTGCACACATATCAACCACATGTACTGTGTACAATCCTGCCTCATGACATGTATAAGACACACACACATCCTAATGATGTTGAGTCCACCTGACAAGTGGGAGATGATAGGCGTGTGTGTGTGTGTGTGTGTGTGTGTGTGTGTGTGTGTGTGTGTGTGTGTGTGTGTGTGTGTGTGTGTGTGTGTGTGTGTGTGTGTGTGTGTGTGTGTGTGCGTGGGTATGTGCGTGTGTGTGTGCGTGTGTGTGTGCGTGTGTGTGTGTGTGTGTGTGTGTGCGTGTGTGTGTGTGTGTGTGTGTGTGTGTGTGTGTGTGTGTGTGTGTGTGTGTGTGTGTGTGTGTGTGTAGCCATGTGTGTGTGTGTGTGTGTGTGTGTGTGTGTGTGTGTGTGTGTGTGTGTGTGTGTGTGTGTGTGTGTGTGTGTGTGTGTGTGTGTGTGTGTGCGTGGGTATGTGCGTGTGTGTGTGCGTGTGTGTGTGCGTGTGTGTGTGTGTGTGTGTGCGTGTGTGTGTGTGTGCGCGTGTGTGTGTGTAGCCATGTGTGTGTGAAGCCTTAGCCATGAGGGTAGGGTGAGTGTAACAGGAGGCCAGACAAATAGACACACATACACACCTCTCCGACCGGATTACAGGCAATGACGCTCGTAGTGAGTGGCAATGCACATTTAAGCACCATGTGATTCATAGAGGGTCAGGCAGCGCCACGGTTAAACGAGTCCCCAGGGAAACACAGATGGAACTAAAGATTAGACAATCAGCCTCCTTCAGGGCCCAGTAGGCGTTTGCACTGACCAGCAGTGTACCCCCACCCCCCCCACACTCCGTCCTATAGGATTCTGTCAATGTGTCTGTCTACTGCTCTGCCTCCAGGCCTGTTCTTCCCCTCACCAGAAGTTGCCTGGTGAGATACAGAGCTCACTCTTCACGTTATCCATTTGGAAGGCTGTTAGGTATATGTTCTTGGCTGTAACTGGGGTTAAATGGAGCTATAGCTGAGGGCCACAACAGTAGAATCAAAATCTACACTTTAGAACAATGACTATTACTGGTAATCTAAACTGGGCCTTTAGCTTTGGTACCCCCCCACCCCCCTCAGTGCCTCTGTCGTTCTTTTTTTCCTCCATCCCTCTTTCTCTCTCTTTCGCTCTCTCCCTCTCTCATTCTACATTGAATCTGTTCCTTACGACCATTCTCTCCAACCTCCCTCTGTGTCATGTTTCTCCAGTGAATCTACTGCTTCTCCACTCCTCCCTTCAGTCAAGCCCCATCTCTCCATCTATCACCTCCCTCCCTCCCTCCCTCCCTCCCTCCCTCCCTCCCTCCCTCCCTCCCTCCCTCCCTCCCTCCCTCCCTCCCTCCTCCCTCCCTCCCTCCCTCCCTCCCTCCCTCCCTCCCTCCATCTCAGTGCACCTGAGGTCTAATTCTCTCTGACCTCCTCCCAAGCTATAGGGACGTTCCACTTCTCTATCTCTCCCTACATCCATCTTTTTACTTCCCTCTCTTTCTTGGTGGTGAATCAATCTCATAATCCAGCGTAGCCTCATGCCAACGACACGAGACACAAAGTGAGTAAAATACCTTCACCATAAAACTTAATTGAGATTCCTTATGAACACATAAAAAAATCCCTATACCACCATTCCTCCCTCCCTCTCCTCCCCCTCTCCACTACTCCATCAATCCCTCACTCAATCCGCTTTTGGAGGGAGTTCATGACTAACAGTGAGAGTGTAACAGTGTGTGTGTGTGTGTGTGTGTGTGTGTGTGTGTGTGTGTGTGTGTGTGTGTGTGTGTGTGTGTGTGTGTGTGTGTGTGTGTGTGTGTGTGTGTGTGTGTGTGTGGTGTATGTATGTTGTGTGTATGTGTGTGGTGTTTGTATGTGTGTGTGTATGTATGTGTGTGTGTGTGTGTGTGTGTGTGTGTGTGTGTGTGTGTGTGTGTGTGTGTGTGTGTGTGTGTGTGTGTGTGTGTGTGTGTGTGTGTGTGTGTGTGTGTGTGTGTGTGTGTGTGTGTGTGTGTGTGTATGTGTGTGGTGTTTGTATGTGTGTGTGTATGTATGTGTATGTGTGTGTGTGTGTGTGTGTGTGTGTGTGTGTGTGTGTGTGTGTGTGTGTGTGTGTGTGTGTGTGTGTGTGTGTGTGTGTGTGTGTGTGTGTGTGTGTGTGTGTGTGTGTGTGTGTGTGTGTGTTGTATGGTGTATGTGTGTGGTGTTTGTATGTGTATGTGTATGTATATGTGTGTGTATGTGTGTGTGTGTGTGTGTGTGTGTGTGTGTGTGTGTGTGTGTGTGTGTGTGTGTGTGTGTGTGTGTGTGTGTGTGTGTGTGTGTGTGGTGTTTGTATGTGTGTGTGTATGTATGTGTATGTGTGTGTGTGTGTGTGTGTGTGTGTGTGTGTGGTGTATGTATGTTGTGTGTATGTGTGTGGTGTTTGTATGTGTGTGTGTATGTATGTGTATGTGTGTGTGTGTGTGTGTGTGTGTGTGTGTGTGTGTGTGTGTGTGTGTGTGTGTGTGTGTGTGTGTGTGTGTGTGTGTGTGTGTGTGTGTGTGTGTGTGTGTGTATGTGTCTGTGTTTGTCCATCTGTCCGTCAGCTCCGGCCCATATAGGACGAACCGCGTCTGGTTTTACACGTCTATCTGGAAAGAGTCACTGGTGATGATTTTTAGTGGGGCCTCTTCCCAGGTTGTCTTCAATCATTTCAATCAGCCTCAACTTTAGGCCCCTGAAGACCCAGGAGCTCTGGTTTGCCTGATCAGACCTGCCAACGAGCTAGTCTGAGAGGGGGAGAGGAGGGGAGCAGGGTTGGGAGAGATGGGAACTGGTGTGTCTGACCTGCCAAAAGAAGGAGAAGGAGAGGGGGAGATGTGAGAAGGAGAGGGGGAGAAGGAGAAGGAGAGGGGGAGATGTGAGAAGAAGAGGGGGAGAAGGAAGGAGAAGGAGAGGGGGAGATGTGAGAAGGAGAGGGGGAGAAGGAGAAGGAGAGGGGGAGATGTGAGAAGGAGAGGGGGAGAAGGAGAAGGAGAGGGGGAGATGTGAGAAGGAGAGGGGGAGAAGGAGAAGGAGAGGGGGAGATGAGAAGGAGAGGGGAGAAGGAGAAGGAGAGAAGGAGAAGGAGAGGGGAGAAGGTGAGAAGGAGAGGGGGAGAAGGAGAAGGAGAGGGGGAGATGTGAGAAGGAGAGGGGGAGAGGAGAAGGAGAGGGGGAGAAGGAGAAGGAGAGGGGGAGAAGGAGAGGGGGAGAAAGGGCGATAGGGGAGCTTGTTTAGCGCTGCTGAAATCACAGACACATCTGCTGTGAGTCTCAAATGTTTCCAATAAGAGTATAAATGTTTCCTGCAGGCCTGTGAAGGACTGTGATGTTGGGAGAGGGGAGTGGAGTGCGATGGGGAGTTCTTAAATGGTTTCTATCAGTGTTCAGAAGCCTTGTTCCAACAAACACAGGTATGCACACATCCACACACTAATAGGAACACACACTCACAGAAACACACACACACCCACACTCATAGAAACACACACATCCACACACTCATAGAAACACACACACGCATTCACACACTCATAGAAACACACACACACACACTCATACAAACACAAACACACACACTCATACAAACACACACACGCATTCACACACACACACACACACACACACACACACACACACACACACACACACACACACACACACACACACACACACACACACACACACACACACATCCACACACTCGTAGAAACACACACACATGCATTCACACACACACACATTCACGCACACACACATCCACACACTCATAGAAACACACGCATTCACACACGCACACACACACACTCATAGGAACACACACACACTCATAGGAACACACACACACTCGTAGGAACACACACACACACACACACACACACACACACACACACACACACACACACACACACACACACACACACACACACACACACACACACACACACACACACACACACACACACACTTCCCAGAAAGTGGTATTGTGTCCAATGAGTCAGCTGTGATTGCAGCAACCAGAGGTCCCAAAGCTCCCGCAAGCCGTTGACAGCTGTCTTCATAGAAATCAAATATAACTCTCAATCCCACCCCCAAATAAACATCACTCAGGCGTGACTCAGATCTCTGAAGGGAACAGACGTTACAACATACAATCAGCACGTCCGCCCCCCTACCTTCTCACCCCCCCCCCTCCACCACTCCTCTACCCGTTCTCTCCTCTCCCCCTCCTTCTCCCTCTCCTGCCAACCAGCCGCCCAGCTGGTACAGTCATGTCAGATAGGCTGGGACAGAGAGAGAGAGAGAAGAGGCTGGGAGTGGACGGAGGCATGAAGGTGAAATGGTTACAACAGAAGTCATTAGGTTTGGAGGTGTCACACCGTCACCAGGTCTAAAGGTAATACATTGTCTCTGTCTGGCTGGTTGGTTGGTAGAGCAATGGTATGACAGAGGTGTCTTTTCAAGGTTGTCCTGAAATGGCTTTAGAGAAGACATATGGTGCAG
>NC_088238.1:44024923-44049923 GCF_036934945.1 Oncorhynchus masou masou
GCGCTGTGGTCAAATGACAGGAAAATAACTAAAAACAACAACGTGATCTAAAAACAAAATCACACTCGAGTGAGGTGCTGCGCCTCGTGGTCGCCATCGACCTCTTTACGTCTGTTTCTATTCGTCGACTTCTTCGTCTCTGGTTCTGCTCGATTGGTAGCTAACTGTCTCTGGCTGTTGTGGTAGTGTGTGGTTTTGGCGTGGCTGTGCCGGAGTGTGGAGCTGGGGCTCAGCCTGGTAGCGGGTGTGCGGAGGGAGGAGAGGAGAGAGAGAGAGAGCTAGAGAGAGAGAGAGAGAGAGAGAGAGAGAGAGAGAGAGAGAGAGAGAGAGAGAGAGGGGAGAGAGAGAGAGAGAGAGAGAGTCTATCTCTCCTTATAAGGGGAGCTAAGCAGATGCACCCGTTCAGGTCATCAGAGACAACCTAACATGATTTTGGCTCACACACACAAAGGGGCAGATTAATAGCATGAGATTGACACATCGTATACGAATCACAGTAGCCCCCTTTCTCCACATATGAGATATAGGTAACTACCTAACTTACAAATACGCTTGAGTAAATGAGGGATACAAGGTTCCTGAGTTTATTAAGCGATTAACATCCCATCATGCTCAGGGTCATGTATAAAAATGCCGGGCAAGGCATTATTTTGGTTACCATAACAATGTCTCCATCCACAGGGCACGACTGGTCCTTGAATGATTTGATGAGCAGGAAAGCGATGCAAGCCCCACGCCAGATCTCAACCCATACGCCAGATCTCAACCCAAACGCCAGATCTCAACCCAACTGAAGACTTATGGGAGATTCTGAAGTGGCGCCTGAGACAGCGTTTCCCACCATCGTCAACAAAACACCAAACGATGGAATTTCTCGTGGAAGAATGGTGTCGCAGACACTTGTAGAATCTACTCCAAGTCATATTGAAGCTGTTCTGGCTCGTGTTTCCGTAATGCTCAATTAAGACACTTTATGCTGGTGTTTCCATTATTTTGGCAGTTACCTGTATGTAATATGTTATGACAGTCACTAATGCAACATGTGGTTGAAAGACAATACATGTTTACTGGGGATGCAGTTGACAAATCATTGAATTAATCAGTGAAACAATTAAGAGGCACAGAGGCATAAAATGATAATTCACTGGTTCCTAATGTGGGCATCATTCATTCCTAGTTCCCTTCCGTGCCATTCAACCTCAATTGGATTGCATTTTCATGCACACACACACACACACACACACACACACACACACACACACACACACACACACACACACACACACACACACACACACACACACACACACACACACACACACACACTAAAGACACAACAGAGAGATAGGAGAGAGAGAGAAGAAAGAAAGAGAGAGAGAGAGAGAGAGCGAGAGAGAGCGGGAGAGAGAGAAGAACGAGAGAGAGACAGAGAGATAGGAGAGATAGGAGAGGGAGAGAGGGAGGAGAGGAGAGAGAGAGAGAGAGAGAGAAGAGATAAGAGAGGAGAGGAGAGGAGAGAGAGAGAGTTAGAGAGAGAGACAGAGAGATAGGAGAGGGAGAGAGGGAGGAGAGGAGAGAGAGAGAGAGAGAGAGTGGGAGAGAGAGAAGAACGAGAGAGACAGAGAGATAGGAGAGATAGGAGAGGGAGAGAGAGAGAGAAAGAGAGAGAGAGAGAGAGAGAGAGAGAGAGAGAGAGAGAGAGAGAGAGAGAGAGAGAGAGAGAGAGAGAGAAGAGATAAGAGAGGAGAGGAGAGGAGAGAGGAGAGAGAGAGAGAGAGAGAGAGAGAGAGAGAGAGAGAGAGAGGGAGGGAGGGAGGGAGAGGAGAGGAGAGGAGAGGAGAGGAGAGGAGAGGAGAGGAGAGGAGAGAGAGAGAGAGAGAGAGAGAGAGAGAGAGAGAGAGGGGGGAGAGGAGTGAGAGAGATATAAAGAGATGAGAGACAGAGATAATTAGAGAGAGAGAAGAGAGAGAGAGAGAGAGAGAGAGAGAGAGAGAGAGAGAAAGAGAGAGATATATAAAGAGATGAGAGACAGAGATAATTAGAGAGAATAAAGGAGAGAGAGAGAAACAACCTGGATGCAAGGTATTCCTAATTACTGATACAAATGTATTCAGAGGGAGTAGCAGCATAGTTATGTTATTGTCTGTCTGGTGCTGTGATTTGTGTGAGTGTGTACGTGTTTGTGTGTGTCTGGTCCTGCCTTGATTGTGAATGTTTCTGCTCCCGTGTTAATTGTTTACTCTGGCTTATTACAGAGTGTGTGTCATTACCAATCTGCAATCTGTGTGTGTGTGTGTGTGTGTGTGTGTGTGTGTGTGTGTGTGTGTGTGTGTGTGTGTGTGTGTGTGTGTGTGTGTGTGTCAGAGGAGGCTGGTGGGAGGGGCTATAGCAGGATGGACTCATTGTAATGGCTGGAATGGGATAAACGGAACATGGAAACCACATCCTCCAATATTTTTTCCTACCAGCCTCCTCTGGTGTGTGTGTGTACCTACCACCGAAGTGCTCACCACCCATCCCTTTGTGTCGCAGGGACACTGTGACAGACAGAGGAAAGGTAGAGAGGGAAGAAAGGAAAAGATAGGTGTGTGTGACCTTTAACCTTAATTTAACTAGGCAAGTCAGTTAAGAACAAATTCTTATTTCCAATGATGGCCTACACCGGCCGAACCCCTCCCCTAACCCGGATGACGCTGGGCTAATTGTGCGCCGCCCTATGGGACTCCCGATCACGGCCGGTTGTGATACAGCCCGGGATCGAACCGATGCAGTGCAAGGAATCCCTTGAGTGGCGATGGGGGTGGGTGGAGGGGACAAAGAGAGAGAGATGGTGGGGGGGGAAGACAGAGAGAGAGATGGTGGTGGGGGGGGAAGACAGAGAGAGAGATGGTGGGGGGGAGGAAGACAGAGAGAGAGATTGTGGGGGAGGAAGACAGAGAGAGAGATGGTGGGGGAGGAAGACAGAGAGAGATGGTGGGGGGAGGAAGACAGAGAGAGAGATGGTGGGGGAGGAAGACAGAGAGAGATGGTGGAGGTAGGAAGACAGAGAGAGAGATGGTGGGGTGAGGAAGACAGAGAGAGACATGGTGGGGGAGGGACGAGAGAGAGAGATGGTGGGGGGAGGAAGACAGAGAGATAGATGGTGAGATGGAGGGGAGGAAGACAGAGAGAGAGATTGTGGGGGGAGGAAGGGAGAGATGGTGGGGGGAGGAAGACAGAGAGAGAGATGGTGGGGGGAGGAAGACAGAGAGAGAGAGTGGGGGAGGAAGACAGAGAGAGAGATGGTGGGGGTTGGACAGAGAGAGATGAGATGGTGGAGAGGAAGACAGAGAGAGATGGTGGGGGAGGGAGAGAGAGATGGTGGTGGGAGGAAGACAGAGAGAGATGGTGGGGGGAGAGACAGAGAGAGATGGTGGGGGGAGGAAGACAGAGAGAGAGATGGTGGGGGGGACAGAGGAAGAGGGGGAGAGAGAGAGATGGTGGGGGAGGAAGACAGAGAGAGATGGTGGGGGGAAGACAGAGAGAGATGGTGGAGGGGAGGAAGACAGAGAGAGAGATGGGTGGAGGACGACAGAGAGATGGTGGGGGGAGGAAGACAGAGCGAGATGGTGGGGGTTGAGAGAGAGAGATGGTGGGGAGGGAAGAGAGAGAGATGGTGGGGGGAGGAAAATAGAGAGAGAGATGGTGGGGGAGGAAGACAGAGAGAGAAGGGGGAGACAGAGAGAGAGATAGAGGGGGAGGAAGACAGAGAGAGAGATTGTGGGTGGAGGATGACAGAGAGAGATGGTGGGGGAGGAAGACAGAGCGAGATGGTGGGGGTTGAAGACAGAGAGAGAGATGGTGGAGAGAGGAAGACAGAGAGAGATGGTGGAGGGAGGAAAATAGAGGAAGATGGTGGTGGGAGGAAGAGAGAGAGATGGTGGGGGAGGAAGACAGAGAGAGAGATGGTGGGGGGAGGAAGACAAAGAGAGAGATGGTGGGGGAGGAAGACAGAGAGAGAAGGGGGGAGGAAGACAGAGAGAGATGGTGGGGGAGGAAGACAGAGAGAGAGATGGTGGGGGGAGGAAGAGAGATGGTGGGGGGAGGAGAGATGGTGGGGGGAGGACGACAGAGAGAGATGGTGGGGGAGGAAGACAGAGCGAGATAGAGAGATGGTGGGGGAGGAAGACAGAGAGAGAGATGGTGGGGGAGGAAGACAGAGAGAGAGATGGTGGGGGGAGGAAGACAGAGAGAGACATGGTGGGGGAGGAAGACAGAGAGAGAGATGGGGGGGGACAGAGGAAGACGACAGAGAGAGATGGTGGGGGAGGAAGGGGGATGGTGGGGGGGAAGACAGAGAGAGATGGTGGAGGGAGGAAGACAGAGAGAGGAGATAGATGGTGGGGGAGGAAGACAGAGAGAGAGATGGTGGGGGGAGGAAGACAGCGAGATAGATGGTGGGGGGAGGAAGACAGAGAGAGAGATGGTGTGGGAAGGAAGACAGAGAGAGACATGGTGGGGCGAGGAAGACAGAGAGAGATGGTGGGGGGAGGAAGACAGAGGGAGAGATGGTGGGGGGAGGAAGACAGTGAGAGAGATGGAGGGGGAGGAAGACAGAGAGAGAGAGATGGTGGGGGAGGGACAGAGAGAGAGAGGGGGGAGGAAGACAGGAGAGATGGTGGGGGAGGAAGACAGAGAGAGATGGTGGGGGGAGGAAGACAGAGAGAGATGGTGGGGGAGATAGATGGTGGGGGAGGAAGACAGAGAGAGAGATGGTGGGAAGGAAGAGGAGAGACAGAGGAAGACAGAGAGATGGTGGGGGAGGAAGACAGAGGGAGAGATGGTGGGGGGAGGAAGACAGAGAGAGAGATGGAGGGGGGAGGAAGACAGAGAGAGAGATTGTGGGTGGAGGACGACAGAGAGAGATGGTGGGGGGAGGAAGACAGAGCGAGATGGTGGGGGGTTGAAGACAGAGAGAGAGATGGTGGAGGGAGGAAGACAGAGAGAGAGATGGTGGGGGAGGAAGACAGGGAGATAGATGGTGGGGGGAGGAAGGAGAGATGGAGGGGAGGAAGACAGAGAGATTGTGGGGGAGGACGACAGAGAGAGATGGTGGGGGAGGAAGACAGAGAGATGGTGGGGGGTTGAAGACGGAGAGAGATGGTGGAGGGAGGAAGACAGAGAGAGAGATGGTGGGGGAGGAAGACAGGAGATAGATGGTGGGGGGAGGAAGACAGAGAGAGAGATGGGGGGGAGGAAGACAGAGAGATAGATGGTGGGGGAGGAAGACAGAGAGAGAGATGGTGTGGGAAGGAAGACAGAGAGAGATGGTGGGGGAGGAAGACAGAGAGAGATGGTGGGGGAGGAAGACAGAGGGAGAGATTGTGGGGGAGGAAGACAGAGAGAGATGGAGGGGGAGGAAGACAGAGAGAGAGATGGTGGGGGAGGATGACAGAGAGAGATGGTGGGGGGGAGGAAGACAGCAAGATAGATGGTGGGGGGAGGAAGACAGAGAGATATGGTGTGGGGAGGAAGACAGAGATAGATGGTGGGGGAGGAAGACAGAGAGAGATGGTGGGGGAGGAAGACAGAGATAGAGTCAGATAGAGAGACAGACATAAGGCGTGCCCAGTTGTCTTAATGAATCTTAATGAGAGTGTCATGGTTTGAATCCCAAATGGCACCCTATTACCGCCGTAGTGCACTGAGCCCTATGGGCCCTGGTCAAAAGTAGTGCACTATACAGGTAATCGGGTGCTATTTGGGATGCAGGAATGATGTCTCCGGTAGAGCTGTTAGTTTGTTTTCCCTTCTGGCAGAGAAAGAGAGAGGGAGGGGTCTGAATACAGAACAGCGGTATTAGAAAGAGTGGCAGGGCCCCTGATCTACACTGGAGTTAAGGGGATTTCTGGTGATGTGACCAGGCCGTGTGTGTGTGTGTGTGTGTGTGTGTGTGTGTGTGTGTGTGTGTGTGTGTGTGTGTGTGTGTGTGTGTGTGTGTGTGTGTGTGTGTGTGTGTGTGTGTGTGTGTGTGTGTGTGTGTGTGTGCGTGCGTGCGTGCGTGCGTGCGTGCGTGCGTGCGTCTATGTCATTGTGTGTGTGTGCTTCTGTGTGTGTCTGCGCCAGTCTTTGTTTGCCTGTGTGTGTCTACGTCAGTGTGTGTGTGTTTGTGTGCGTACGTCTCCCTCCATCCAAAGTGCCCATGTAAATGAGTTGTTCAGGTGGCAGTGCTAAGTGTCTGTGTTGAAGCCACATGGCAGTCAGGACTGGTTCTACCTTCATTCTCCCTGGCAGCTGGTGATTTGTTCTCCCAGAGACAATCCACCCAGGTGAGACACACACACACACGTCTCAGTCTGACTGGATGGTGAAGAGTAAATGAGGGGTGAAGGAAGGGCTGGTGGAGAAGATTGGAACTGGAGGTGATTCAATCCAGTGAGTCGGCGACAAACAGTGGATCTAAAGTCAAGGCGTTGATTTGAACTGATTAGAGAGGATGGTAGATGAAGGCGGAATCTACTTGGATCGATTCAATGCGCCTCAAGTGAAACTGCCTCTCGATTAAAACCAGCGAGCAGTTTGAAATGTCGCTCAGCTATGCTATTTTCCGACCGTTGTTGACAGGGAATATTGGTAGAGAAAGTGTGATTGTCGGGGCTGTATTCGTAATGGGAGTTCTGATGGAGGATACGGGCCCTGGTTTCTCTGCAGAGATGGAGGTGGGTCCATGTTTAACCCAGGTAGACGCAGACCAGGGATGTGTGGAATATGTCAACCTATTCCCTACTGCACAAAGGCTCTGGTCAAGAGTAGTGCAGGTTTTAAGGAATGTGAGACCCATCCTAAATGTGTCCTGTGTGTTGAATCCAGGTAGAAGTAAGCCCATCCATGCCATCCAGGTCTTTGTCTCTCTTTGTCTCTCTACCCCCCCTTTATCTCCCAGGGCTTCCTCGCCATATGCTGACCAGCCTGGGGGTCAGGTTACTGGGGTCACACCCTTGCCAGCCTCCACAAGACACCAAGTGCGGCACAGGAAATTGAAGGAAGTGTGTGTGTTTGCGTGGCCTGTGCGTGTGTGTGTTTGTCCTGTACCCATCTGTCACATTAGAGGTGCATTGCGTGACAGATCACCCCCCTCCCCCCCTGCACCCCTTGGGAAGGAGTTGTGAGTATCTGAGATGAGGAGTGAGGGGTAGGCGTTGCTGGACTCTCACCCCTATCGGCCCAATTTCAGCCCCCTGCTGCCCCGGCCCTCTGAGCCAGATGGGATGCCAGTCTCACCCTTCACCTTTGACCCCCCCCCGTGGCAGGGTGACTGATGGGCCGGCCCTATCGCTGTCACCAGGCTTTGTACGAACTGACGGGCATCTGACACCAGGCTGGGTCTCCTTTATTAACCAGAGGAATGACTGGCACCTGAGCAATACCCACTCAATAGTATAATACTAGACTACACAATAGGTGTGTGAGTGTGTGTGTAATTGTGTGTGTGTGTGTGTGTGTGTGTGTGTGTGTGTGTGTGTGTGTGTGTGTGTGTGTGTGTGTGTGTGTGTGTGTGTGTGTGTGTGTGTGTGTGTGTGTGTGTGTGTGTGTGTGTGTGTGTGTGTGTGTGTGTGTGTGTGTGTGTGTGTGTGTGTGTGTGTGTGTGTGTGTGTGTGTGTGTGTGTGATTGTGTGTGTGTGTGTGTGTGTGTGATAGTGTGTGTGATAGTGTGTGTGTGTGTGTGATGTGTGTGTGTGTGTGTGTGTGTGTGATGTGTGTGTGTGATGTGTGTGTGTGTGTGTGTGTGTGTGTGCGATTGTGTGTGTGTGTGTGTGACTGTGTGTGTGTATGTGTGATTGTGTGTGTGTGTGTGTGTGTTTGTGTGTGTGTGATAGTGTGTGTGCTAGTGTGTGTTTGATTGTCTGTGTGTGTGATGGTGTGTGTGTGTGTGTGTTTGTGTGTGTGTGTGTGATGCAATGTTCCAACATCAAGTGGACAGCCTTCCATGAAGAGTGGAGGCTGTTATATCAGCAAAGGGGGACCAACTCCATATTAAAGCCCATAATTTTGGTATGGGAAGTTCAACAAGCAGGTGTCCACATACTTTTGATCATCTGGCGTATAATCTAGTTATGAGTTCTGAGTTATTATTGGTCAATATGACATACAGCATGACCACTCAATACTATATACTACAACATGTTATAGGCTACCATGACGTATGTGCTACCCAACCCTTACACCATGCAATTATGAGCACTATTACAGGTGTATATGGTAACAGAATGTTTACTACACTCTTGGTAGGGTTCCTAAAGGGTTCTTTGGCTGTCCCCATAGGAGAATCCTTTTTGGTTCCAGGTAGAACCCTTTTTGTTTCCAAGAGTAACTCTTTTGGTGTTCATGTAGAACCTACCTGGAACCAAAAGAGTTCTACCTTGAAGAAAAAAGGGGTTTTTCAAAGGGTTCTCATATGGGGACCGCTGAATAACCCCTTTAGGTTCTAGATAGCATCTGTAGTGGTTGAAATGACATGATCATGAACAGAACTAGAGGATGGTCCATTCTTTGTGTGATGTTTAAATGATTTGCACTTTAGCAATATATTCTACTGCTGGACGTAAAACTACACAAATACTTCACAAAGAGTTTTTTATACCACGTACTCAAGTTAACCAATGACACCATGAAGTTATAGCGAGTGTGAAACTATGTGGATAGATAGACAATGGATAGACAATGATTGACTTGATGTCTTGTCCTATTCTGCCCTGTATGCATGGGAAATGTCTACTCCTTACTTTTCATTCTAGGGCCTTGTTTGTCTGTGCTCGTCATTCATTGACTGTCATGCCCTCTCTCTTTCTCTCTCCTCTCTTTCTCACCCTCTTGCCCTTTTCTCCATCTCTCCCTCTAACCTGTCCACTCTCTCTTTCTCCCAACATCTCTCCCTTTGTTGCCCCTAACCAGTCCTCTCTCTCTTTCTCCCAACATCTCTCCCTTTGTTGCCCCTAACCTGTCCTCTCTCTTTCTCCCAACATTTCTCCCTTTGTTGCCCCTAACCAGTCCTCTCTCTCTTTCTCCCAACATCTCTCCCTTTGTTGCCCCAAACCAGTCCTCTCTCTCTTTCTCCCAACATCTCTCCCTTTGTTGCCCCTAACCTGTCCTCTCTCTCTTTCCCCCAACATCTCTCCCTTTGTTGCCCCTAACCTGTCCTCTCTCTCTTTCTCCCAACATCTCTCCCTTTGTTGCCCCTAACCAGTCTCTCTCTTTCTCCCAACATCTCTCCCTTTGTTGCCCCTAACCAGTCCTCTCTCTCTTTCTCCCAACATCTCTCCCTTTGTTGCCCCTAACCTGTCCTCTCTCTCTTTCCCCCAACATCTCTCCCTTTGTTGCCCCTAACCTGTCCTCTCTCTCTTTCCCCCAACATCTCTCCCTTTGTTGCCCCTAACCTGTCCTCTCTCTCTTTCTCCCAACATCTCTCCCTTTGTTGCCCCTAACCTGTCCCTCTCTCTTTCTCCCAACATCTCTCCCTTTGTTGCCCCTAACCAGTTCTCTCTCTTTTCCCCCAACATCTTCATTTTTGCCTAATCTCTTCCCCCAACATTTCCCTTTGTTGCCCCACCTGTCCTCTCTCTCTTTCCCCAACATCTCTCCCTTTGTTGCCCCTAATGCCAAACAAAATGCTTACAACATCTCTCCCTTTGTTGATCTAATGTTTCTCTCTTTCCCCCAACATCTCTCCCTTTGTTGCCCCTAACCTGTCCTCTCTCTCTTTCCCCCAACATCTCTCCCTTTGTTGCCCCTAACCTGTCCTCTCTCTCTTTCCCCCAACATCTCTCCCTTTGTTGCCCCCTAACCAGTCCTCTCTTCTTTCTCCCAACTCTCTGCCTGTTGACTGCTCTCCTCCCAACATCTCTCCCTTTGTTGCCCCTAACCTGTCCTCTGTCACCCCCCAACATCTCTCCCTTTGTTGAAAGTGGAATTCTTTCCCCCAACATCCCTTTTTGCCCCTAACCTTCTTCTCTCTTTCCCCCAACATCTCTCCCTTTGTTGCCCCTAACCAGTCTTTTCCCCATCTCTCCCTTTGTTTAACCAGTCTCTCTCTCTTTCTCCCAACATCTCTCCCTTTTTCTAACCTGTGTCTCTCTCTTTCCCCCAACTCCTCTTTCAGTCCTCTCTCTTTCTCCCAACATCTCTCCTTTGTTGCCCCTAACCAGTCCTCTCTCTCTTTCTCCCAACATCTCTCCCTTTGTTGCCCCTAACCATCTCTCTTTCTCCCAACATCTCTCCCTTTGTTGCCCCTAACCAGTCCTCTCTCTCTTTCTCCCAACATCTCTCCCTTTGTTGCCCCTAACCTGTCCTCTCTCTCTTTCTCCCAACATCTCTCCCTTTGTTGCCCCTAAAAGGTCATTTGTTTCTTTTCCCAACATCTCTCCCTTTGTTGTTCCTTTTTTAACTTTGTTGTCTCTATTTATCTTTCTCACACTTTGTTGACTGGTCTCTCTCTTTCTCCCAACATCTCTCCCTTTGTTGCCCCTAACCTGTCCTCTCTCTCTTTCTCCCAACATCTCTCCCTTTGTTGCCCCTGTCCTCTCTCTTTCTGCCAACATCTCTCCCTTTGTTGCCCCTAACCAGTCCTCTCTCTCTTTCTCCCAACATCTCCCTTTGTTGCCCTGTGTGTGTGATTCTCTCCCTTTGTTGTTACCTGTCCTCTCTCTCTTTCTCCCAACATCTCTCCCTTTGTTGCCCCTAACCAGTCCTCTCTCTCTTTCTCCCAACAAATATAACCAGTCCTCAGTCCTTTTCCCAACATCTCTCCCTTTGTTGCCCCTACATTTTCTCCCAACATTTTGTTGCCCCTTATTTATTCTTTCTCCCAACATCTCTCCCTTTGTTGAACCAGTCCTCTCTCTTTCTCCCAACATCTTTCCCTTTGTTGCCCCTAACCAGTCCTCTCTCTCTTTCTCCCAACATCTCTCCCTTTGTTGCCCCTAACCAGTCCTCTCTCTTTCTCCCAACATCTCTCCCTTTGTTGCCCCTAAGTCCCCCTCTCTCTTTCTCCCAACATCTCTCCCTTTGTTGCCCCTAACCAGTTCTCTCTCTATTTATTTTCCATTCTTTTCATTCTTTGCCATCTCTTGATATTTCTCCAGGCGACCAGACAGACCTCAGAATGCCAAACAAAATGCTTACAGGGGAGACCAGGATCTAATGTTTCTATCGGAGGAGCCAAAGGGAACAAATATTGACATGACAGCCTAATTCCCTTTTCTTTTCTCTCTCTCCATCTTTCTCTCCTGGCTGCCTGGACTGCTCTCCTCAGAAGGAGCAGTGTGAGAGCGGTGTCACGGGAATGAAAGTGGAATTAAATGAAATATTTTTTGTTCTTTCGCTTCCTCGAGTCTTCCCACCTCGTTCTGTCTCTCTCTCCCTCCTTCTCTTTCACTGTGTCTCCTCTCCCTCCTCTTTCACTGTGTCTCTCTCATTCCGGTGAGAAAGCAAAGCCCTTTCCACGAAGGCAAATAACCATTAGCGAGAGGGAGAGAGGGAGAAAGAAAAGGGAAGGCAGGAAATAAATGAAAATAAGAAAAGGTCATTTGTTTGTTTTTCAATATCCCTGTGTTCCTTTTTTAACTGTGTCTCTATTTATCTTTACCAGACAGGTTGACCCTCTCTTTGTGTGTTCCATTCCCCCATCACCCTCTCTTTGTGTGTGTGTGTTGTGTGTGTCATGTGTGTCTTGTGTGTGTTCCATTCCCCCATCATCATTCTCTTTGTGCAACTCTGGTAATATAAGAAATATAATAGCCAGTCCTTTTTAGGGTTGTACATTTTCTCATTACCCTCTCTTTATTGAACTAGGAAGACCATTCCCCCCATCATCCTCTCTTTGTGTAGGTTTTATTTAAACCAAATTGTCTCTGTTAGAGCCGTGCATTGGATTAAAACCTGAGATATTCCCGGGTCCATCATCCTCCTCTTTGTGTGTTCCATTCCCCCATCATCCTCTCTTTGTGTGTTCCATTCCCCCATCACCCTCTCTTTGTGTGTTCCATTCCCCCATCATCCTCTCTTTGTGTGTTCCATTCCCCCATCATCCTCTCTTTGTGTGTTCCATTCCCCCATCACCCTCTCTTTGTGTGTTCCATTCCCCCATCACCCTCTCTTTGTGTGTTCCATTCCCCCATCATCCTCTCTTTGTGTGTTCCATTCCCCCATCATCCTCTCTTTGTGTGTTCCATTCCCCCATCATCCTCTCTTTGTGTGTTCCATTTCCCATCATCCTCTCTTTTTGTGTGTTCCATTCCCCCATCATCCTCTCTTTGTGTGTTCCATTCCCCCCATCATCCTCTCTTTGTGTGTTCTATTCCCCCATCATCCTCTCTTTGTGTGTTCCATTCCCCCATCACCCTCTCTTTGTGTGTTCCATTCCCCCATCATCCTCTCTTTGTGTGTTCCATTCCCCCATCATCCTCTCTTTGTGTGTGCCCAACGTTCCATTCCCCCATCATCCTCTCTTTGTGTGTTCCATTCCCCCCGTCATCCTCTCTTTGTGTGTTCCATTCCCCCCATCATCCTCTCTTTGTGTGTTCCATTCCCCCATCATCCTCTCTTTGTGTGTGCCCAACGTTCCATTCCCCCATCATCCTCTCTTTGTGTGTTCCATTCCCCCCGTCATCCTCTCTTTGTGTGTTCCATTCCCCCCATCATCCTCTCTTTGTGTGTGCCCAACGTTCCATTCCCCCCATCATCCTCTCTGTGTGTTCCATTCTCCCATCATCCTCTCTTTGTGTGTGCCCAACGTTCCATTCCCCCATCATCCTCTCTTTGTGTGTTCCATTCCCCCCGTCATCCTCTCTTTGTGTGTTCCATTCCCCCCATCATCCTCTCTTTGTGTGTTCCATTCCCCCCATCATCCTCTCTTTGTGTGTTCCATTCCCCCATCATCCTCTCTTTGTGTGTTCAATTCCCCCATCATCCTCTCTTTGTGTGTGCCCAACGTTCCATTCCCCGTCATCCTCTCTTTGTGTGTTCCATTCCCCCCGTCATCCTCTCTTTGTGTGTTCCATTCCCCCCATCATCCTCTCTTTGTGTGTTCCATTCCCCCATCATCCTCTCTTTTGTGTGCCCAACGTTCCATTCCCCCATCATCCTCTCTTTGTGTGTTCCATTCCCCGTCATCCTCTCTTTGTGTGTTCCATTCCCCCATCATCCTCTCTTTGTGTGCCCAACGTTCCATTCCCCCCATCATCCTCTCTGTGTGTTCCATTCTCCCATCATCCTCTCTTTGTGTGTGCCCAACGTTCCATTCCCCCATCATCCTCTCTTTGTGTGTTCCATTCCCCCCATCATCCTCTCTTTGTGTGTTCCATTCCACCCTCATCCTCTCTTTGTGTGTTCCATTCCCCCATCATCCTCTCTTTGTGTGTTCCATTCCCCCATCATCCTCTCTTTGTGTGTTCAATTCCCCCATCATCCTCTCTTTGTGTGTGCCCAACGTTCCATTCCCCCCATCATCCTCTCTTTGTGTGTTCCATTCCCCCATCATCCTCTCTTTGTGTGTTCCATTCCCCCATCATCCTCTCTTTGTGTGTTCCATTTCCCCATCATCCTCTCTTTGTGTGTGCCCAACGTTCCATTCCCCCATCATATGAGAGACACGTTATTGATCAGCGATGCTGCCCGTTGCCTTGGTTTCAATGCATTTTCCCTCTCTCTTTCTCTCTCTCTTTCATTCTCTCTCTGTTTCTGTCCCTCCCGAGAGCCCCAGCTCTCATCTCTCCTCCATCTGCCACCGCTCTCTGTCTCTCCTTCTGCTCCCCTGTCGTCCCTGTTTGTTTGTCTCTCATCCCCCTTTCCACTAATCCTCTCTGTCTTCCTTGCTATCCCTCTAGCCTATCTCCCTCTTTCTCCCTGACTCTCTCCCCCCCTTTTTTCTCTCCTCCATTCTCGCTCATCCTCCCGCTGACTACAGAGGGGTTGGGTCAAATGCAGAAGACACATTTCAGTTGAATGCATTCAGTTTTACAACTGACTAGGTATCCCCCTTTCCCTTCCTCTTCCTCTCTATCTGAAGGTGACCTGGGGAGAAGAGGGGAGGAAGGTAGGAGGGGAGGAAGGTAGGAGGGGAGGTGGTGGAGTGATCATTTGGAGGTTATGATGAGGGGAAAACAGCACATCAAGACCAATGAGAAACACTGAGTGCTGGTTCTGCATCACCCCCACTGGCTCGTTTGTGGAATATCATGAATAATTGATTAAATAATGGCAAATGTAAGGAGAGAGAAGTTTTAAAATTCAAATTGAAATCAAACACTAGCCATGGCATGGGATTCAACCACAGTACTTCAATAAGCTGATTGGTTGATAGCGCTGGGTCATGTGTGTTCATTGAGGTGTTGAGTATGCAGATTAGTTTGCCTGGAGTGCTAACACAGACACGCACACACGCACGCACGCACGCACACACACACACACACACACACACACACACACACACACACACACATACATACACACACACACACACACGCACACGCACACACACGCACGCACGCACGCACACACACACACACACACACACACACACACACACACACACACACACACACACACACACACACACACACACACACACGCACACAACCTTAACCTTAACCCTAATCTTAACTACAAAAATCCTCAACCTAACCCTAACCCCAACCTTAAACCCAAAACCTAACCATTGAGTTTAAAATAGCCTTTGAATACATTCAGGACATGAAAGAAGTCCTGACTTTTCAAAAAGGTTGTTTTCCTGCCTTGTCAGGACATTCGGGTGAATTGTTCGGACACGGTGGTCCTGATAAGGTAGGAAAACAAGTACACACACACACACACTTGGAAAACTACAGCCGTGGCAGAGAATGAGTCTTGTACAACTCCCATCATACGCCTACGGTCACACAGATGGGTGCTACACATTGGTAGTGGAACGTTCCCCTTCGTCCTCATTCACTTGAAAGTGCTTCATAAATCCAATTCATTACTATTCATATTTTGCTTGAGGTAAAAACCAATGGGTTTTTAACTTTCATTGAATTATTTCAGTGGATAAACTGAAATGGAATGGTATATTCAAGGACTCCTTCATTCTACAAGCCCTCCTTTCAGGTCAGATAGAATCCGATAGAATCCGTATAGATATATCCGTATGTGCTGAGTGTCCATTGGGTGGGTGTGCTGATGATATCTATCTGCATGATGCAGTGTTGGGGGTTACACATGTAACGTGTTACAGTGATGCTGCTACTGTTTCAATGTGATGAATAGTATTACAGTAACTGCTCAGTGAAACAGGTTGTTACTTTTGTTATCATTCCCTTCCTATGACAGTTATTGATCCTAATAAATAGATTGCAATTGTTTTCGCCCTCTCACCGAGTTCCTGTTCGCGCACACACACCACTGCGAACTGCTTCAGTGAGGGAGATGAGAAACGGCAGCACCGTCGAAACCGTGGAGTTTCTCAGTGTGGAAGTCGTCCCATTACATTGTTTTTTTATTTTGACCTTTTATTTAACTAGGAAAGTTAGTTAAGAACAAATTCTTATTTTCAATGACGGCCTAGGAACAGCGGGTTAACTGCCTTGTTCAGGGGCAGAATGACATATTTTTTACCTTGTCAGCTCGGGGATTCGATCATGCAACTTTTCGGCTACTCCTCCAACGCTCGAACCACTAGGCTACCTGCCGCCCCGGTAGAAGGCCAAAATGCTAAGAATATAAGTGTAAAATGCCAACTGTGCCCAGGCGAGAAACACCTCTCTACTGCTCGAAACACGACTTCCAGTCTCTTACAGCACCCGCAAAGAGAACACCCCCCACAAAACTCGTAGCAAAAGACCCGCGATGCCTGAGCGCTTCTGCTAAAATGACCGTGGGCCTTCCTCATCCAAACAACCCAGGCTTGATTTGAATGGTTCAGGAGGACGGGCTGTAACCCAGGGAGAGCTGAACAAGCTTGTAGCTGGGAACGTAGTAGAGGACAGGCTGCCCAAATCCACGGCACAATCTGCCATTATCAGGATACTTTTACAGGCCTTCAGGAAGTGTTCATACCCCTTGTCTTATTCCACATTTTGTCGTGTTACAGCCTGAATTAAAAAAAAACCTTATGTAGCTGGGGATGCAAACCGGATGCAGACTGGAAACCACACATAAGCTGGTGATTTTAACGAGGAACGTTTGAGGAAACCGCTACCGAAGTTCTATCAACACATTGACTGTAGTACTCACTGTGGTAAAACATTAGACCACTGCTACTCAACTTTTCAAAATGCCTACAAGGCCCACACTTTGACAAATCTGACCACGACTCCCTTTTGCCCCTCCCTTCCTAGAGGCAGAAACTCAAGCAGGAAGTACCCGTGCTAAGATCTATTCAACGCTGGTCTGACCAATCGGAATCCATGCTTCAAGATTGTTTTGATCACGCGGACTGGGATGTGTTTTGGGTAGCCTCTGAGATTAACATCGACGTATACACTGACACGGTGACTGAGTTCATCAGGAAGTGTATAGGAGATGTTGTACCCACTGTGACTATTAAAACCAACCATAACCAGAAAACTTGGATAGATGGCAGCATTCGCGCAAAACTGAAAGTGCGAACCATCGCATTTAACCATGGCAAGGTGACTGGAAACATGGTTGAATACAAACAGTGTAGTTATTCCCTCCATAAGGCAATCAAATGGGCTAAACGTCAGTACAGAGACAAAGTGGAGTCGAAATTCAATGGCACAAACATAAGCTATGTTGCAGACACCAATGTCTTGCTTCCGGACAAGCTAAACACCTTCTTCGTCCGCATTGAGGATAACACAGTGCGACCAACGCGGCCCGCTAGCAAGGACTGTGGGATCTCCTTCTCTGTTGCCGACGTGAGTAAGGCATTTAAGCGTGTTAAACCTTGCAAGGCTGCCGGACCAGACGGCATCCCTATCCGCGTCCTCAGAGCATGCACAGACCAGCTGGCTGGGGTGTTTACGGATATATTCAATCTCTCCATATCCCAGTCTGCTGTCCCCACTTGCTTCAAGATGTCCACCATTGTTCCTGTACCCAAGAAAGCGAAGGTAACTGAACTCATTGACTATCGCACCGTAACACTCACTTCTGTCATCACAAAGTGCTTTGAGAGGCTAGTTAAGGATCATATCACCTTTACCATACCTGTCACCCTAGACCCACTTCAATTTGCTTACCGCCCCAATAGATCCACAGACTCTGCAATTGCCATTGCACTGCACACTGCCCAATCCCAACTGGACAAGAGGAATACCTAGGTAAGAATGCTGTTCATTGACTACAACTCAGCATTCAACACCATAGTACCTTCCAAACTCATCATTAAGCTCGGGGCCCTGGGTCTGGGCCCCGCCATGTGCAACTAGGTCCTGATCTTCCTGACAGGCCGCCTCCCAGGTGGTGAAGGTAGGAAAGAACACCTCCACTCGCTGATCCTTAACACAGGGGCTCCACAAGGGTTCACTCATTGAAGTGGGTCTAGGGTGACAGGTATGGTAAAGGTGACATGATCATTCTAATGACAGAAGTGAATGTTACGGTGCGATAGTCAATGAGTTCTGTCACCTTTGCTTTCTTGGGTACAGGAACAATGGTGGACATCTGAACTCCCTGTTCCCCCATGACCTCGTGGCCACGCACGACTCTAACTCAATCATTAAGTCTGCAGACGACACAACAGTAGTAGGCCTGATTATCAACAATGACGAGACAGCCCACAGGGAGGAGGTGAGGGCTCTGGTAGAGTGGTGCCAGGAAAATAACCTCTCACTCAGAGTCGACAAAACAAAGGAGCTGATGGTGGAGTTCAGGAGAGAGCAAAGGGAGCACGCCTCTATCCACATCGACAGGGCCGCAGTGGAGAAGATGGAAAGCTTCAAGTTCCTCAGCGTCCACATCACTGCCGATCTGAAACTCTGCACCTTAGAGGATGCTGCCCAGTATACTGTGTAGTTGAAGTCGGAAGTTTACATACACTTAGGTTGGAGTCATTAAAACTTGTTTTTCAACCACTCCATACATTTCTTGTTAACAAACTATAGTTTTGTCAAATCGGTTAGGACATCTACTTTGTGCATTACACAAGTCATTTTTCGAACAAATGTTTTCAGACAGATTATTTCACATCATTCACTGTATCACAATTCCAGTGGGTCAGAAGTTTACATACACTAAAGGCCGCTCTGCAAGGAAGAAGCCACTGCTCCGAAACCGCCATATAAAAGCCAGACTACGGTTTGCAACTGTACATGGGGACAAAGATTGTACTTTTTGGAGAAATGTCCTCTGGTCTGATGAAACAAAATAGAAGTGTTTGGCCATAATGACCATCGTTATGTTTGGAGGATAAAGGGGGAGGCTTGCAAGCCGAAGAACACCACCCCAACCGTGAAGCACGGGGGTGGCAACATCATGTTGTGGGGATGTTTACTGCAGGAGGGACTGGTGCACTTCACAAAAGAGATAGCATCATGAGGTAGGAAAATTATGTGGATATATTGAAGCAACATCTCAAGACATCAGTCAGGAAGTTAAAGCTTGGTTGCAAATGGGTCTTCCAAATGGACAATGACCCCAAGCATACTTCCAAAGTTGTGGCAAAATGGCTTAAGGACAACAGAGTCAAGGTATTGGAGTGGCCATCACAAAGCCCTGACCTCAATCCTATAGAAGATTTGTGGGCAGAACTGAAAAAGTGTGTGCGAGCAAGGAGGCCTACAAACCTGACTCAGTTACACCAGTTCTGTCAGGAGGAATGGGCCAAAATTCACCCAACTTGTTGTGGGAAGCTTGTGGAAGATTAACCTAAACACTTGACCCAAGTTTAACAATTTAAAGGCAATGCTACCAAATACTAATTGAGTGTATGTATTCTTCTGACCCACTGGGAATGTGAGGAAAGAAATATAAGCTGAAATAAATCACTCTCTCTGACATTTCACGTTCTTAAAATAAAGTGGTGATCCTATCTGACCTAAGACATGGAATTTTTACTCTGATTAAATGTCAGGAATTGTGAAAAACTGAGTTTAAATATATTTAGCTAAGGTGTATGTAAACTTCCGACTTCAACTGTAAGTATTCACACCCCTGAATCAATACATGTTAGACTCACCTTTCACAGCGGTTAGTCTTTCTGGGTAAGTATGTAACAGCATTGCACTCCTGGATTGTACAATATTTGCACATTATTCTCTTTAAAATTCTTAAAGCTCCTTCAAGTTGGTTGTTGATCATTGCTTGACAGCCATTTTGAAGTCTTGCCATAGATTTTCAAGCCGATTTAAGTCCAACTGTAACGAGGCCCCTCGGGAACAACTCCAGTGTATATTTGGTCTTGTGTTTTAGTTTATGGTCCTGTTATATGATGAATTTGTTTCCCAGTGTCTGTTGGAAAGCAGACAGAACCAGGTTTTCCTCTAGGATTTTGCCTGTGCTTAGCTATATTCCATTTCTTTTAATCATAAAAAACACCCTAGTCCTTGCCGATAAAAAGCTTGCCCATAACATGAAGCAGCCACCATCATGCTTGACAATATGAAGAGTGGTACCGAAGAGTGTGTTGTGTTGGATTGGACCCAAACATAATGCTTTATATTCGGGACATTTATTTTTTTGTTGAACCTTTATTTAACTAAGTCAGTTAGGATCAAATTCCTATTTACAATGACGGCCTACCCCGGCCAAACCTGGACGACAATGGGCCAATTGTTCGCCGCCCTGTGGGACTCCCAATCACGGCTGAATGTGATACTGCCTGGACATGAAATGTCACACGCTGATCTGTTTCACCTGTCCTTGTGCTTGTCTCCACCCCCCTCCAGGTGTCACCCATCTTGTTCGTCTTGTTCGTCAAGTCAACCAGCGTTTTGTCTCAGCTCCTGCTTGTCCCCCGTCTCTATTTTTCTCGCCCTCCTGGTTTTGACCCTTGCCTGTCCTGACTCTGAGCTCACCTGCCTAGCCACTCTGCCTGACCCTGAGCCTGCCTGTTGTCCTGTACCATTGTCCACTACTATGGATTATCGATCCCTGCCTGCCTTGACCTGTTGTTTGCCCGCCCCTGTTGCTGTAATAAACATTGTTACTTCAACACAGTCTGCAGTTGGGTTTTACCTGAAACCGGATATAAAGTACATTTCGTTGCCACATTCTTTTGCAGTTTTACTTTAGTGCCTTTGTGCACTTATTATGTACAGACTTCATTCTTTTCACTCTGTCAAATAGGTTAGTAATGTGGAGTAACTACAATGTTATTGATCCATCCTCAGTTATCTCCTAACACAGCCATTAAACCCTGTAACTGTTTTAAAGTCACCATTGGCCTCATGGTGAAATCCCTGAGCGGTTTCCTTCCTCTCCGGTAACTGAGTTAGGAAGGACGTCTGTATTTTTGTAGTGACTGGGTGCATTGATACACCATCCAAAGTGTAATTAATAACTTTACCATGCTTAATTAAAGGGATATTCAATGTCTGCTTTTTCATGTTTTTTTACCCATTATACAAATAGGCACTGGAAAACCTCTATGTTCTTTGTGGTTGAATCTTTTTTTTGAAATTCACTGCTCTACTGAGGGATGTTACAGATAATTGTATGTGTGGGGTACAGATATGAGGTAGTCATTCAAATCATGTTCATATTAAACACCATTATTGCACACAGAGTGAGTCCATGCAACTCATGTGACTTGTTAAGTACATTTGTTACTCCTGAACTTATTTAGGCTTTGCCATAACAAAGGGGCTGAATACTTAATGACTCAAGAAATTTCAGCTTTTCATTTTCAATTAGTAATAAAATATATAATTCCACTTTGACATTATGGGGTATTGTGTGTAGGCCCAGCGATAAAATCTAATCTTCTCATTTAACCTTTTACTGCAGTGGGTAAAATCGGGTCACACAGAGTGATTCTTGGTACATGAAATCTATTGTACAGCAAAACTATACACCTCAAACACATGGATATGGGCTCCAAAAAAAGAGGTTGAAATGTTTTCAGTTTTGAGTTTGCATCCCAATATTACACTTTATGTACATCACAGAAGACTGAAATAAAGCAAAACCGTTTGACCTGGAAACACCGGATTTTCGGCGGCTTTTTAAAAATAATGTTCATAATTGTTAAATTATAACATTTTTTACATTCCACCCATGAGCCCTCAATGTCATTCGCCTGCAGGAAGGGCTACTCCATTTTAAATTCAGGCTGTAACTCTACAAAATGTGGAAAAATTTGAGGGCTGTGAACACTTTCTGAAGGCGCTGTACGTAATGTAACGTTGGAATTGTTTACATTGAGTGAGGACGCGCAACGTTTTGGGGTGTAACGCAAAAGTAATATAACAAGTAGTGTAACTAATTACTTTCCCCAGGGAGTAATAAGTAATGTAATTTGTTATTGTTGAAAGAAGTAACAAGTAATGGGTAATATATTGCTTTTTCGTATCGACACCAACACTGGCGTGATGTCAGCATTATGTTATAGTGTCTGTACAGCACAGTTAACACATGAGGAGAATACACATGCCACATGCAATATACGTCTAACATTTAGGTTCTCTCTGTCTCCCTCCCTCCCTGTCTCTCTCTCTCTTACCCTTGCTCTGTTTACTTTTTCTTCCTCTACTTCTTCTCTCTTGTTCCTGCTCCATCCTTCGTCTCCTCTCTCCCGCAGTAACAGCACGATCATTAATGGTTTAATGAAGGCAGCCATTTTTTTGCAGAGGAACATAACAATGGAAATGAGAAGTTTCGGCTTTTCTCTCAACACACTTTCCCTTCTTTCTCTCTCTCTCTCCCTCTCTCTTTCTCTCTCACTCTCCCTACCTGCTCTTCCTCTATCAACGGTGAAACACTCGCTTTACTTTCCCAGCAAACCGGGGAACATTCCCAGAACATTCCTATTAAGTTCTAGTTCGGGTCTTATCTACCATTAGGAAGATAAACTCCCAAAAACATTAAAAGAAACTGTTTTTTTTAATAACAAAATTGTTTTTTTGTCTTCAGAAAATGTTTTAAAAGAAATGTCATTGGAATCTTCTCCTAACGTTTAGTTAAAAGTTGTGCACAACATCTGCAACAACCACCACAGAACATTCCTCAAACGTTCTCATTAGGGTTCCAGGCAATGTAATAACAAAATGTACCAGTAATCTTTTTAGAACATACTGCGGCAATAAAATGTGAGAGCCATAGAAATGGTTCTGCGAGAACATTACGGGAAGGTTCCGCTAATGTTGATGGAGATGTTATTAAAAACACCCATATCAACAAGCAGGGAATATTCCCACAATGCTCTCATAAAGTTATAGTGTGACGTTGTGACATGATTGTTCCAATAACATTCCCTAAATATTCTTCAGCAATCCTGTCAGGATTCAATTCAATTGGTTCTGAGAGAACATTACTGGAACGTTCCGCCAACAATAATGGTGATGTCATCCGAGACACCTATAACAACAAGCAGGGAACATTCCCTCAATACTCTCATAAAGTTATAGTGTGATGTTATGACATGACTGCCCTAATAATGTCATCCCAGGTATAGGATCTTAATTTGACCAGTTTACTTCGACATTCTTTGGAATTCTGATCAGTTTTATGTAATAACTCGAAAAATAGAAAAAGTATTGGGACATCTGATGCGTATTCTAATGCAAATTCATATGTTACATGTGATTATATTCATGCTACCTGCCTTTTAAGGTAAGAGTTAAGGTTTGGGATAGGGACAATCCCCCCCCCCACACACAAGGTTCCCACAACCTAAAGAAATGTTTAAGGAACTTTTAAAGAACAACAATGTGTTCTGGAAAACATTCTTGCAACATCAGGCGAATGTTTTTTTAACCTAATAGAAACGTTGTAATCATCAGCACAACTGGACAGTTTTCGTGTTTTGGGAACATATCTCTTGTCATATCCCCATAATGTTACCACAATGTAAAGGAATGTGTTAAGAGCTTTTAAAAAACAGAAAAAATGTGCTTCTTGTTACATTACAGGAATGTTAAAAAAACAAACATTTGTCACGTAAACCGGATAGGTGCAGTGAACAACCGGACAGTTTTTGGGTTTGGCGAACATATATTTTGTGATGTTCCCACAACCTAACGTAACATTCTGGGAACGTTTACAGAACAGATGAAATGTGTTCTGGGAACATTCTTGTAACGTCAGGCAAATGTTTTATACAAGCATTGTATAATTGTCACGTTTGTTGAAATGAGCGGACCAAGGCGCAGCGTGCAAAGAGTTCCACATGTTTATTAAACTGAAACTCACCAACAAAAACAAAAAACAGCAAACGAGACTTAATGACTGGAGTGCTCACAGGCACCACACGAAATCAAGATTCCAAAAACGAAGGTGGGGGAAAAAGGCTGCCTAAGTATGATCCCCAATTACAGACAACGATAGACAGCTGCCTCTGATTGGGAACCATACCTGGCCAACAAAGAAATAGAAAAACTAGAATGCCCACCCAAATCACACCCCGACCTAACCAAATAGAGAAATATAAAGGCTCACTAAGGTCAGGGCGTGACAATAATCATCAGTACAACTGAACCATTTTTGTGTTATAAGAACATTTGCGGCAACCTAACTACCGAATGTTCTGGGAATTTTCATAGAACCAATTTTGGTTGCTGGGTTCTCTCTATAGATAGGGGTGTATAGGAGTGAAGAGATTTGTTGGACATGGAAATGCCCATCACTGATGAACCAAACAAACACCTGCACTTCTTCGCAGGCAAGTCTGGTTCCTGCTCTCACTCACACAGACATATTTCCCCATTTGTTCATTTCCTTCTCAGTAAGTTTCTGACAGTTGATTTGTGGTGTTTTTGAGGCAGAGAGAGCGAGAGAAAGAGACAGAGGGAGAGGGAAAGAAAGTTGAGAAATAGGTTGAGACAGACAGAGAAGAGGGAAAGAAAGAGAGAGAGAGGGGTGCAGTGTGTAATCTGGCCCCGACACAGTGACACAGTGACACACAACTCAGGCCTGTTCAGCTCTCTGGGGGCAGACAGGACAGCGACCAGTTCACCTCACTGATACAGGGACAGGCGGATAGAGCTGAAAATACACACAGACACAATACACACACTTAGGTATACACACTGTACAATACACACAGACATGTATACATACTGTACAAAACACACACTTAGGTATACACACTGTACAATACACACATACATGTATACACACTGTACAATACACACAGAAACAATACACACACTTAAGTATACACACGGTACAATACACACACTTAGCTATACACACTGTACAATACACACACTTAGGTATACATACTGCACAATACACACACTTAGGTATACACACTGTACAATACACACACTTAGGTATACATACTGCACAATACACACACTTAGGTATACACACTGTACAATACACACACTTAGGTATACACACTGTACAATACACACACTTTAGGTATACATACTGCACAATACACACACTTTAGGTATACACACTGTACAATAGACGTGTGGAAGAAGGCTAAAAAGGACAAAGATAAAAACATAAATATGGCTCACCCACGCATGTGCACACACCCACACCCACACCCACACCCATACCCACACACAAAGTCACAAACACACACTCACATCGCACATGCATGTACTTTACCAGCCAGATGTACTTTACCAGCCACATGTACTTTACCAGCCAGATGTACTTTACCAGCCAGATGTACTTTACCAGCCAGATGTACTTTACCAGCCAGATGTACTTTACCACACAGGCCCACAGACACACATTGTCCGAATAAAATGTTAATGGTATAGATTTGACTCATGGAATATGAATGAGGCCTGCTGTGTGCTTGTAACAGTCCATCTGTATGGAGATTTACAGACAAGTCCTGTATGACATGAGTGGAGACACACAATACTGTGGCCTGACAACTGCTCGGGTCACGACCCCTTTATTTTAA